>NC_090891.1:15483216-15500716 GCF_036669925.1 Montipora capricornis | reverse complement strand
TCCACTGGAAAATTTCCGGAATAAACGGAACTTCTGAAAAGGTAGTCCTGTTTTACCGTTGGAAACTTTCCGATGGAAATGTGTGTTCCATTTACAACTTTTGAAAGGTCTTACCACTTCTAGGCTATTCACGGCCATATTTTTAATTTTGGCGCGTAAAATCGCAATCACTGGGCGGCGAACGGACCTGAGTTAAATGGAACACGTTTTTCACCCGATGGAAATTTCCACCGAAATTTCCGGAAATTTTTTGTAAATGGAAAACGCCCCTTTTTTCTTGAACCGACTCATTCGGTTCAAGAAAAAATTATTACCAAACTGGTGAATTACAAAGTAAATTTCACTGGAAAAACCGCGGATGTCGCACTCATCGCTTCCTGATTCGTGCGATATCGGTTTTTAGCGTAAAATTTACCGTGGAATTCACTAGTTAGCTATAATTTTTCTTTAGAAGAAAGCGAAAAAAAAATAGATTTAATTATTAAAGCAGCAACTGGGCACATCAAAACGCGGACAATTCGAAACCTTTTCTTTTCACAAACCCTACAAGTAGTAAGAGTAAATAACCAGGGATGACATTCCTGGGTTCTTGTCAAACCCTACAGTCATGTTTGCAGATGATACGTCGGTCCATGATAGCACTTTACCCACTTCAAAATCCACTTTAGTACAAGAAAGCCTGTGAATGGTGTTGCTTGTGGCGCCTAAGAACTAATGCAGAAAAGTTTGCCAGCATCAAGTTTACCAAAGCAAGGGATCCTGTCACGGACAATTAAGCGATGGATAACAAGCAATTAGAACAAGTACAGGCACATAAGCACCTTGGAGTACTTCTATCGGAAGACCTATCATGGAAGTCACACGTATTTGCTGTTGTTGCAAAATCAAACAGGTTGCTTGGATTACTTAAACGGACTTTTAGGAAGAGGTCGAAAGCTTTACTTGTTGTTTATAAAGTGATGGTGCGCCCAATACTCAAGTATGCATGTCAAGTGTGGAATCCCCATCAAACATACTTAATTGAAAAATTGGAACGTATCCAACGCCATGCAACTAGATGGGTTCTTGGAAAAGATATCTCATATGAAGAAAGAAACAAGTCCCTCAAGCTGCAATCACTTCGCCAGCGAAGAGAATTTCTCGGTCTACTTCAACTGTTTTAGATTTATTAAATGAAACTCTGTTTCAAATATCGATGATTATATGTCCTTCAGTAACTGCAGAAGAAGAAGAAATGATCATAATTATAAACTCTTTAAGCATTGTTGCCGGACAGATATTTTTAAAAATTCATTTTGGAAAGATTTACCGGCATCGAAAAAGCCTTAAAGAAGATTTTATATACAGATGAATCCATGAGAATATTGCTAGATTTCAGATTTTAGAATTTTTTTTTTTGGTGGGGGGGGGGGGGGGGGGGGGGTATGGTTTAATCAATGGGCCGTCATTATCATGGTTTTCATTATTTAATAAAGTTATTATATTAGAAATGATTCTGAGGGAAAAAGACCTTTATCCAGGCGACTTCCCATAAACTTGAAAAACGTCGGGCCAACTTTTTTCAAGATTACTCAAATGTAATGCACCTATAAACGTTAAGCCCGAGGGAGGGGGGTCGGGCGTGGGGTGGCGATTTTGATATTTCAAATAAAAAATTCAAATTCCCCACCCCCGGCGGCAAGTGAAGGTGGTCAAATGTCCTTCGTACGTTCAAAATCGCTACCCTGGCGACAGACCTCACGATCAAGCTCCTGTGGTTATCCCGACCACCCCCCTTCCTCCCATCCTACCCTCGGGCTTAACATTGATAGGTGCCGAATCCGTTTGATGATCTTGTGCAATTTTGTCCATCCTTGCTTCTCTTTCCTTTTGCAGTATTTCTTTTATGTTGCTCAATAGTTTTAAGTAGTTTTTGCAATGTTTGTGGGCATTTTGGGAATCATGGAATTATATCACTTTGCATGACATAGCCCTTTTAAAGAAGAAACGAGTGAGTTTTACTCAATAGCGTGTGTTGTTATCTTGGAAGTGAATTTATTAGCAAAGCTTAAAAGACCTCAAAGCGGGACCGGACATTACAAAATAATTCAACGTGTGAACATGTGAGCCTAAAGGCCACTGCTAATATGATGTCTGGGTGACCCTTCAAATGGTCTACATGACCCCCCACCCCTTCCCCCTACTTTATTACTGGAACACCTCACTTCAATGCCACCAAGTCCAGTACCTTTTGTTTTTGTGTAACCCGTACCAAAGGCAACCCAGTTTACGCTCATTAAGCGTCTAGTTACCATCACAAAAACTTCGTACTTAGGGTGCGTTCGATTGACCGTATTCTGGAATAGGAATACATGGAATATAAGTTAGAAATCCTTCATTTTTACGGAGATTCACATTAAAATTGTCAAACATCCGCTAAAATGCTATTTTAACCATATTTTTTATCCTTGCTGCTTCGAAACGCGCCAAACATACCGTTCTCTTCATCACTCCACGCATTCTTATTCCGGAATACGGTCAATCGAACGCGCCCTTAGACTCGCTTTGAAGAAGAGACAGGCATGAACTCGGAAACGGCCTATTGGTAGTCTTTCCTCTAGCAATTACATGATGAGGCATTTCTATGCGATCGATCAGCCCAATGATGATTTAAAGGAAGAGTATTGTGAGCGTTCGTGGTAGCGTTGCCATTTTTATTCCTGCATCGGATATGAAAAATGTACACCCAGCACGTGCATGTAACACTTACCCTACACGTGAGTTTCTGCGGATGTCTGGTTTACTTGCCTGGTACATAAATTTAAAAGAATTTCTTTGAGCTTTGGCTTTGAGTTCATCTATCAAGTTACGCGTAAACCCTGTACAAAGAGAAACTTAGAGCAGCTTTCCTTGGAGTTGTGGAGTTTAGAGGATTTGCAGTGTTATTATACGTATCGTGAATTTGGTTTAATACAAAATATGCGATCAAGATATAGAATTTTGTCTGGCGGAACAACCCCCTGCCCCACCCCACCCATAATCCTTTTTTGGAAATCAACCAAGAGACAATTACATTAAGATGTCTCCCTAGACCCGCCACTTCTTTGTTGACTCATTCTCAACTGTTTTAGGCTAACTTTAAGGTATGTTGTGTTTATGGCATTAAGGTGACTTAAGGACGTTCGCGCGAAAATCTTCCCACATTAAAATTTGTTTGATTTCTCGCCTGAAGTTAGGTCATAAATTACTTATTCCTAAAATGAAAAAAATTGGGGGGTCACCCTCTTTGCTTCTCAGAAAAAAGCAAGGGAAAAATGCCCTAATTTCGATAGATAGGTCATCATAACGAGATGTAGCCACATCTACTCATCCGTTGCAAATCATAAAAATAATATGTGAGAGTGAATGTCTCTGTGCCTAGAAATATAGGAGTGGGTTTTTAGATAATTGCATGCCGCTGGGGATGTCGTTAACAGTAGAGTCAATCCTCAACGAGCGTTTTCGCAAGCGCTACCTGTTGTAACCACATCCGGATCTCAGGACAAAAGGAAAGAAAAATTTAAAATAAAGATAACTTCTTACAATGTGATTTTTTTCAATTCATCATATTTTGTATATTGTAAGAAGAGCAAGTGATTCATGTCTTAAAAAATAGGGGTCACCGATGACCTAAACGAGTAAAATCGATGTGATGTTGCGAAGCTCTTGAAAAATTTAGTTTGTCACGATTTTGCGTGACCTTTCGGGGAAGGACTGGAACCCAAGACAGGATCGTCGAAAGGTCTTCGTAAAAATAAACTTTCTCGAGCATAGCAACGGCGTTTTAAGCTGGCGTTATCTTTATTTGGTTATTGTTTTGTATCATATCTCTCCATTGCCGTCTTTCTCATCTTCTGGAGTGTGGTTTTTGTGAAATATAATCTCTAGCTGTTTCCTCTTAGGTCCGCACTATTCAACTGCGTTAGGTGGAGAAGACAATTCTGCACAATTTTCATGAAAGTAAAGGAAAAGAACATCAAAAACATGCAATAATTTTGAACTAAGAAGTTCGTAACGTAATAAAAAACTATTTAAAAACCAACTCCATTAAATTTACGCAACGTCGCTGACTAAAACTAACCTTCCTCGGGTTTTCAAAACTTTTAACCACTACTCGATTAGCGACATTTTCCAACCTCCCGGACCTTTCTCTTTACGTTTCATCATGAATTGGAAATAAATGTACCATTCTTTAGCGGACCTGGAAATTTTGCACGGCGTTTGATCTTAACTAATGCTTTAAGTAATGCGTGACATATTACAGTCGCGTTACCTGCGCAGTAAAAGTTGCGCACAAACAATTAGCGCGAACGTCCTTAAGGCGACTTAAGGTCTCAGAGTGGGCCTTCTGATGGCAAAAATGACGGCCACAAACAAAGCTATCAAGGGTTTGACCGGATTTTCGAAAGGGAACATGCACAACTGTGAAATTTTAGGACAAAGCGTGAGAAACAATGTTTTAGGGCCACGCTTTGAGCTAGCACCCCATCGAATGTCAGATGCACGAACTAACACACACCTTCAAATACTCAGCTGATTGTCTTCCAAAAAACCAGGACTAGGAATATGGGAGTGAAAAATCTCTTTCTTTCACTGATACGTGGGAAAAAACAAAACAAAACAGCGAAACAATCATTTCTGTTTACTCATCTGCTACCCATTGCACACAGGTCGGCCTTTCATGATCTTTTCTGTAAATTTTGTTTTCAGTCTGTCACGTTGTCTGAGAAAATCAACACCAAGAAACTAGAAATATTATTATCAAAAAGAACTACTTTCTTTGAAAAAAGATATCACACTATATAGAGATCCAAATCTAGTCTATAGGACAAAAATCATTGCTAAATGAAATCTTACAGAAACCGCCTAAAATAGAGCAAAATTATGACAAAGACAACGGAAACCAGACCACGTACAAGGGAGTCGTGTAGGCCTTTCAATTTCATTTAGCATTCAATGTTTCCAACACAAGATCAGAGTTGCAACCAAATGCCTCTTGTTGCACTCCATAATGTCTTGTCAATCCCAGAACTGCTACAAACTCTGTACTATTACTCATGCCTTCGGCCTCATCGACCTCAACCAGCTTTCCCCTCACCACCCAATCGTTCTCTCTGCGTCATCACGTCATCAAACACCTCCGATACCTCGTTGAACCCTATGACTGCGGTACCATTACCTCCTCTACATCCAACGGTACAGGTGCAATCCTCTCAATGGCGCTCAGGGAAGTCTCCATATCATCCATACGAGCTTGTGCCCCTCCCAGCAAAAGCTCAGAAATGTTATGGATGTGGAGTCAATCTTGTGAAGAGATACCGTTCCTCGCCTTTTAACATTGTCGTGAGGTACATGGATAGGCGGGTTATACGTAAAACGAGCAAAGTGGTCAGCTTGTTTATAGCAGTGACTATGGTAACACGTACTATCGTCCAAATTCCACACATTTACGACGAAAAAAACCCATTGTTTACCGGGTTAGTATTTGTTTCACCCACCCCGTAGAACGCTTTGGATAATAATAGCAAAACTGGTGAGGATTCATATGAGTTCAATGTCATTTTAAAAACAAAAAATCAAGAAACTCCTTTGCAGTCCATTTTGTTGTATTTCAAACATTAAATTGGAATTGTGTAAACACGCTTTCTTCGCAGTGAATAAACTTACAACGTGCTGAAGTGAAAAACGTGGTTCCCGTAGTCTGATCAATAGTGGTCTTATATCAAGAACTTTTATGTCACTCAGTGTTGACGTGTTTTCTTTGCATAGCGTCCCTGCGTTTGTGTCTTCGTCTACTCAGTCATCTTTCATTGCAAATTTATTTTCAGAATATAAGTACAGTTTGCATTGGATAAACTGAGATGTACAGATTATTCGCAGACCAGTTGTTGCTAAGACATAATCGGTGCATTTTTCTCATTCCTTTCGTACCGCAATTCAGATAAATGTGCAAAAGAAATCGTCCTTGTCAAATTCACACAAAAGAGCTGCTAAAAAAAGAATTGGGCTGATCAGTAAAAATAGGCACAAACAGCAGAAAGAGAGAGTCAATTTTCTGACCGCTGACCTACGCCGTCTTTTTCACTGGCTCTCTGTTTAAAATTTGTGGCCGAGGGTACAGAAATGCAAACTCAAAGACAACTGCATGGTCGATCAAAATGTTTTTCGGTCTCAAATTATGAAAATAAGCGAGCAGATGGCGTGACTATGTTGTAGGTCTAGCACACTTCAGGACCGTTTATTATGATACGAAACAAAGAAACAACCACGCAAGGAATGATTATTATAAGGGCATAACAACATCTTGTCAAAGAAAAAAGAAAGAGAAAAAAACCATCGACTCTCGACAGTTACTCAAAGTCTCTTACAATGAACTAAGCTTGTATTTACAATAAATTGTCAATTAATTATTGATAGTTATCACTCGCTAGGGCTTTGGGGATGCAAAATTCACGACCGACTCCACTTTGATTAACTACGATTCTTCTTCAGATACCACAGCAGCGAATATCGTGTAATCTCTATTCTTTGTAAGAGCTGATTCCACAATGAAAAAAACACTTTTTTTAAGTTCATTTGTAAACTTTAACTTATTTTCTCTAAGGACGAAATAAATAATTGGATGCAAAGTTTCAAACTGGGTATTGGAAGTTGTGTACCTGTATTGTGGTCATTTCCCATAGTTAATTATATTTTGCAATATACCGCTTCCTTTTAAGTATTTGATAAAATTGAAACTTTTCAGTTATAAGACGTTTTTACTTGGATAGTTTTAGCTAACAAGTTCACATCATGACGACATTGTTTGATGTGTTTCACGTTTTGCAGTTATCAATATTTCAAGTTCCGTTTTAATGAACTTGATTATGAAGTCGTGAGGACATTGCATTTAAGCGATGTTCCATCTCGTATTACAAACTTTTTCCTTTGATATCCTGTTATTTTAGACATTTGTTTCTAAAACTCTGCAAAATTAATCATGAGTTATGCTGTCGTTCTGTCGTATTAGCATGGGAGACATGCTAACACGTAACAAAGACACAGGCCTTCTGCGTTTCTATCCCAGCCAAGCAAGTGTGGAAGACGTCTAGTGCTCGTATTGTACCTACATTTTGTTCTGACTAAAGCAGCACAATTCTTCAGTTTCTCAAGTTCCTCGTTTTGATTTTGAAATACTGGTCATCCTAAACAACTCCAGAAAACTCGAAATCAATTAATTAATGAACCTAAATATGGCGCTCCAATTAAAATTATTATTAAATTATTATTAAAGTATTAGTCAGACAATTCCTGTCTCAAAATAGCTTCCCCACTAAGTGGCATTACGTTGTTGTTATCATAAGAGTTCAAAGTAATGAAATTAAGTAATGAAATCTTCTGAATAGTCACTTGCACTATTTGAGCAAACTTTTTTCGTGGTGTCCAGGGAAAGGCCGAGCGGAGCAGTATCTCCAGAGGTAGCAGTCCATCACCAATTGGGGTACAAGCCTTTTGCCTGAACATTTTTTCACCAGTTCGTAATCCCATGCCACTTAGAAATGGCACTTGATAATTTAACTCTAATGCAAGAGGATTTAACCCCTTATTTGGGAACACCCTATAGAGACGAAGGGGTTGACAACACCGACATCCACTCAGAACCCTTTACCTCCTAAGAGTGACGCCTAGAGATTTTACTCTGTCTAACAGCCAGACGATTTTGGTCCTTAGCAGCGAAAGACTAAACGACAGTTTAAAATGATCCTCGCTCTTATCTGGGCAATTTAAGCAACTGTCTCTTACAAAGCCCAAGGGTTTCTGGGATCCAGCATCGCAGAGGTTTATGGGTTCGAACCCCGTTGAGGCTGCCTGAATATTCCAGGCATATTACGAAAATGGCGGTAGATGCGTCGCTAAACACATGGAAATTGCGATGACATGGGAAAACAGAAATTACATATGGTGGACGGAGTTGTTTGAACAGAACCCATTTTAGTGCCAGTACTAAAGCACCGAGTACGGAAACCAAGTGTGAAAAGAGGCTTAAGTATAAGCTTTCACTGCAATATACTCGTATAAATTGCTCTTAGAGTAAGAACAATAAAGAGGGCATTTGAATGACCATCGTTGCTGTATCAATAGAACAAGAATGGTACAACTGACAACCAAACACAATTTCCCAATTCGCTACGTATTACATTCGACACGTTAGCTTTTGAATCTCAGCTCGTAACCCACCAGAACAACCCAGCTGATACAAAATTTTAATGCTTGCCTTCCATCAACTCAGTGCCAAAGTTTCCTGATAAATCCACGCGACGATGATTTAGTCATTTGTGTTTCTAATCCGTCTGCCCTCGTTTGCTCACTGAAGTGTTATTAGCAAACTTCTGCTTGCAGGCAAGAGCGTCCACTGTCCTGTATTCCAACTAGTATAAAAGTGATGAATATCGGCTTCTGTGAAACTCGTTCGTTACGAATTGTGAGACTTTTGAAAAGAAAGCTGATGATCAATGAAGTACAAGGATTCTGCAGGGAGGTCTCCACACGAGATTGACTCGTTTAAACGTGATTTTCTTTATCGCCCACGTCGTTAATATCATAAATACGCCATACTTAACATTTTCCGTACGAGTCAGAAAATACCCCTCGAAGATGACTTTTGGTCACTTACGGCATAAAAACATAACATTCTGAAGGACCTTTTAGAATCACCACTGCAAGTCTAAGCTTGGCAGACAAGGGCTACACTCATTGCTTGCATCAGCTAAAGTAGGGACGTCCTTCTTACTATTCAACCTCGCTAACCACAAAACTTTGTACCTTACTCTTTTAGTTTTCATTTGATACAAATTGAGTTAAATCTTTCTCGTTTACAATTTCAATTTAAAAATCAGTTTGATTTTTCTGCAGAAGAATTTACGCGATTTCATGTGATATCAGCTTTAAAACTGTTAAGGTTGTATATTAAGCACTTTCGAATAAAGGCGCTGGGTTGGGTGTCTGCTAAGAATCCCGCGCTATGGTTGCTAGGATACCACCCTTACGGCACCAAAACAAACCATAAACAGTACCCGCTAACATACCATACTTGGGGTTACAAAGGAAATATGTAGCTGATTTTTATCATTTCCATCGACAGGAAGAATATTGATAACATACTAAGTACATTGAACATATATAAAAAACCCTAATTTTATTGTCTAAGAGTATGTAAGAAAAATATTCACTATGGAAAGAACGAAATCGCTCCAAACTAAATGGTTCCCCAATGAATTATTTTGTTCTGTCATCGAAGAAAAGTTCGTACTCCACCCTCGTCACACCTCCGTTTCAACGGAAGGAAACATACTTGTTTGACAAGTATTAAGTTAAAACTAAAACTGCAAATTGGCGAGTGCATCTCAAGGAATATAAACAGGCAACTTCACACTTCACAATATAAGTTACACGTTTTGTGCTTACATTGTTTAGAAGTACCTGTTTCAAATTGTGCACCATAATATACTAAAAGCTAAACCAAACAACGATGATTCCCTCAATGCGCAGAATAAAAAATATAACAATAAGAACTGAACTGTATTGAGCACGTTCTGATAAACTTTTTGAATACTGCTTTTGTTCCTTTGTAGGTAAACAAAAGGAAAGAAAACGAGTTATTTGTAGAAGAGTCCTCACAGGCGCTAATCGTTCTCTCTCTTCCTGTCAAAACCTAAAGAGAACAAGGATAAAATCATACGTCTAACAAACAAACCAGCGTAATGTACATAAACAATTTCTTAGCTCGAAGATTCTGTTATGCTGCAAGGATGCGAAATGTCGCGGCGTTTCGTGTCGTCATAGATGATGATCACAGACCATTTCCTTCAAGAATAGCTTGATCATTGTTTTGCTCTCACATTTGTTATCCTTTCATCAATCCTTGTTCCATTGTTTCCACTCAACTCACTTCTCGCTTTTGCCAATATATAATTTGTTGAATAATCTAACAAAAAATGTACAGGATCTACATTGCTAAACATCTTAAAATTCATTACAACTTAGTTCCCTCGACTTTCTGATGTTGATATGTTTAATTAAGACAACTTTAACCCGCCAGTTATTTCAAGTGTGTGGCTTTTTAAGCTCTCAGTCAACCGCAAATTGACCGCTGCCCAATAAATCAGCATTTGCAATAATTTTTATAGTCAACGATCAAGCGAAGTGTGACCATAATTTTCATCGCTTTATTGATCAGAGCACTAGATAAGAATTTCAACACTATATAACACGAAAAATAATTTCATTTGTGGCCACTCATTTTGTTATAACTAAACAAATATTAACTCATGACGAGCACTTATTGAATATTTGTAGAACGATTTCTAAGTGTGATATAAATGAAAATAATTCCGGCGTGGCTGGTTGCACTATTGCTAGGCGAATGTCGGGCGTGCACAGAAACAATAGGGGGCGGCTATAAAAAAATAACGAAGCATTCGTTGACTTCAGTGATCAGTGTAACATTCGGCAACTACACTTACTGAACGATAAGCTCATGAAAACAGCCAACTACAGCAAAGGGATCCAAAAGAGCCCCCAATGAGTCCTTTAACCTTTATCTTAGTTTTCATGTGTTCGACGACATCATCACTTCAAAACGCAGCCGAATTTAGCTATCTCCAAAATGATTTACTCAACCTATTAAAAATCAAGGAAAGCCAAGCGTGTCACGAAGCAGATCTCAAGTACCTAAATATGTGATGGATTTGTATAAGGAGCAAGCTCACGCCAGTGGATTTACCAAGGGAGGCAAAGAAGCTCCAGGAAAAACAATAAGAACTTTCTTTCGAGGTATGTAAATTTCATTGTTACAACAGCGAAGTATCCGAGTATAATTATTCCAACAAACTTCACCCTAATTTGCATGGCTAAAATTGCTTGTTATTATCGCTACAGATCCGAGATTAAGCGTCGATGAGCGCCATTTCTTCTTCAATATATCTTCGGTGGCTACGCAAGGAAAAATCCTGAAAGCAGAGCTGAGAGTGTTTAAAAGACGTTCTAAACTTGAGAGCACCAATGGCTTCTTCAACGTTGCAGTGAGTCGTTTAAACCGCAAAGCAGTGGAAAGTAGCAGTAGCTGGAGGAAAAAACTAACTGCAGTCGACACTAAACTCGTCAAATGTCGTCGAGTTGGCGGTTGGATCGTAATAAACGTTACCTCCGCTGTAGCGTTTTGGAAATCTTGGCCTTCACGAAATTTCGGTCTGTACATTACAGTAACAGGATTAGGAGTTCCCAAATCTGATTTCTACATTGCCTCAGGTGGAAGAAAAGAGCCTATCTTGGTTGTGTACGGTGAAAGTAATGAACTTGGCAACCACAGACCTCTGAAAACTGTCGAAGAGGTTTCTACTGAAACACGACAAGAAATGATCAAGAAGTGAGATGGAAAGCACGAGGTCACAATACGTTTTCCTGGACGAGAAGCCGAAGATCATTGCACGACGATAGATGTGCAAGGCGAAAACTGTTCGTTAAGTTTCGCGATTAAAGTGGGACAAATGGATTATAGCGCCACGCGGTTTTAGCGCTTACTACTGTATGGGGTCATGTCCAGAAATCATCGATAAGGGATACAACCCAACAAACCATGCGATCATTCAAAATCTTCTTCACCATCGCTACAATAGAAACATTCCAGCAGCCTGCTGTGTACCAACCAGTTTGCACTCAATGAGCATGATGTATTTCGAACTGGATGGCAGCATTGTGTTGAGGGAATATTCAGGAATGGTGGCTTCATCATGCGGATGCCGCTGAAATAAACGAATTGCCGTGAATTGGATCTATTCAGTTAAAATAATTAAGAGTATAGCGAACAAATTTAAAATGAAAGAACGTATTTATGTTGATAAATGGTGTTTAGCACCCTAACACAATATTGGAAGATAGTGAACAAATTAGTAGAGACTTGAGATACTGTTATCTGTGTCGAGACATTTTGGCAGTGGTACAAGAGCGAGAATTAAGAGTACAACACAAGAATAGTGACCACACCGGCTAATATGCTCTAAATTGACTAAATCGTAATTTGTACAAAAAGTTTAATCGGTTTAAAAGTTTATGGGGTTAGAGGTTGATGAGCTAAATATGAACAATTTAAGCTGCTATGAGCAATTAAACCTCATAGCGGGCGCTGTTGTTCACCTACGATTTTATTATTTCCGGTTAAGTGAACAAACCGCCGTCGATTCGTCGAAAATTTGCTATGAAATTCAGGACTTGTCATATCATGCTTCTGTAAACATAAGGTCGATAAATGTAGTTGCGGGCACAAATTTTCCGCAATGACGTACAGTGACAACTCATTGTTTGTCTTGTTCTTAGCCTCTTTCTCTTGACATCCCGATCTCAGCTTTCGTCATTTAGGAAAACTACTGGTTTCCGCGACTCACTTAAACATTGTTTGAAACAATTGCACTTAAGAGTGAAGAGCAACCTGTTGACTTGGATATGGATGCCTTCCTCGACAAGTCATTACCCACTTTAACAAATATTGTGCCATGCCCCTAAGAGAATTCTGGAATCGACCCCAGCTGGCCAAGATTAAAGCAGAACAAGGATGAGGCGCGCCGCCAAAGGGAAAGCTATTGTAGTCAACAGAAAAAGTTTACCGCCAAAGACAGAAATAGAAACTGCGGGCGATCCTTTTTGTTACGCAATTCTAACACCGTCGTACACTTTACAAAATTAAAAAAAGAAAATGATAAAAGTGCAGCTGGATTTACTAAGATCCCGGGGTTCCACTCTGATATTACTCTTAAGAAATTCTTGATTGATCGAAAAAATTCGTTTTTCCAACCATACTTTCAATGCTGAGCGCAGAGTGTTTGAAAATATCTGATAACAATGGCTTCAGGTTCTGAAACGTGCGAATTGAAAATGGTTGGTTTAAGTTATGAAGACATTGTGTCTCCAGATTGTCCAGTGTTCTTATCGTAACAAATAAGAACAGAACAAATTAGCTCGATGCAAAACCTCACCGTATAAGGGGTTTTTCTTTTCGAGCAATCATGCATATAAAGGTTTTTAAATCACTTTTCAATTTGCTCTTTCAGGCCATCTAGTTCTTGTCCAAGGATGAAACAGTGATTAAATTTGGAAAACAAAAGAAGAGTACATACAGATTTCCGCGCAGAAACAATTTTGACTTTATTTGAGACTATTATACGTCCATTAAAACTACACTTTTCAGTTGGTACATTACCAAATATGACGCGTTGACTACAACATAATGAAGGCCAAATAAAATTCTCAGACTTCCGACATACAACGCAGTTGTTTTATGACTTCTAAAGCAGGTGCAAGCTGTTGAAACAGCAAAAAATTTAAGAAACAAACTTGACATTCGTTTTACTTAAGTACTCGACTTGTTTGCCTTATGTCAAAAAGGGTAAATGTAGGGGAGAAAACAGACAAAAGTGCAGCCAATTTTAAAATTTAATTTTCTCCAGATACAGGAACACTTCAAACAAGTACTGATCCCCACCTACTGAACGCCTAAGCTCCAATCCGATCTTTTGAGCTTTTGATCTTTATGTATAAGGTCACGAAGGGATGACACATGCTAAGACGAGATACGTAGTGTTTGAATGGTCAATTTACGGTATTTTGTCATTCATGAAGGGCTGCCCTACTTACGCCTCCCCCACTACCTTTAGACGTCTTGCAAATAACTACACAATGATTCAAGAATATTAAGCTTTGCGGCTCAATTAGGTAGTTAGTACTAATGATATTGTTTTGTAAGTTTCAACGCTATTTTTTGTTTTTAACATCAATACTAAAATTCATGTTCAAAAATAAAACCTCGTGCCTTGGAAGTTAAGTATACGAGCTTTTGACGTCAATCATAAGTCAGGAAACGCTTAATGTTCGATGTCATCAAGAACAATTAAGCTTAGGTTTACAATGACACAAGACCTTGAGTTTGCTGTTGTATATGAATAACAAATCTGCACGCCAATGAGGCAAAGTTAAACCTCTTTTTGGCTGATGTAGTTGTATCCACATATTACCATGACGAGTAACACCTGGTAAAACAGAAAATTGCGCATTCTTGACGATGCGCTTTTAAGGCAAAATTTATCACTTGCGTCTTAAACGATAGAAATCACTTCACGTGATTCTATCATTTCTCATTCACACTTGCGTCTTAACCCTTTGCACGTTATTTAAAGGGAGAGTATCACGGTATTGCGCATGTTCTAGCCGTAACAAATATCATCATTTGTGAGAAGAATTGGAAGTGACGTTATAATTCGTGCATTTTACACGTACAATCACTAATGAGCTATGGGCTGAGCGAAATTTCACGAGTACGTGTAAATTTCACGCGCGTATTACAACGTCGCTTGCCGATTGGCTTATAAACTTTCGCTACGGCTAGAACATGCGCAAGACCGTGATAATATACCGGCCAGAGGTTTTGTCCCCAAATCTGTCAAGACTCTTCTGGACCCAAAGTACTCTTTAAAGCGCATCTCTCAGTCTCTTGATAATAGTTTCGTAGAGTCGGGGGGTTTAACGGTTATCAACCGCGCCGGACACGAGCCCATCCTCTGCGGGGTGTGGACACAGGGTCTCAATCCTGGCATCCGGGGTCGTATGCGGGCTGAGTTTACAGGTCCGATCTCAATCTGACCCCGTAGGGTTTTTCTCCGGGTACTCCGGCCGTTTTTCTTCCCTTCATCAACTAGAATCATATGGGTCAATTACATCCGGCTGCGGCGCGGATGATACCCTCATGGTGTCCCTACTCTTTCGACATTGAATTAAATGATAGAGTTGGTATGATATTATTATTATGTCTATTATTATTATTATTATTTTATTATTATCTTATTGGTTATTATTGGTTATTATTGGTTATTATTATTATTCTTATAGTATTATTATTATTATTATTGCATAAACCATTAGTATCAATTATTACTTTGCATACATTACAGAACGTACAACAGCGCCCAATTATGAGAAATCGGGCTACACAAGCACAGAGAGGTGCCGACAAAACCTAAGCTAGTCTGTGCTATTCTCGTAGTAGTTTAGCACTTGCTGTTTATTGCTACGGCCTGAAACACTTCGCTAACTGCTGTCCTGGCGTTTAACAAGAGAGCGGTGGGTCCATCATCAACCCACTTGAGCTTAGCATCTATTGGAAGGAAGTTCCGTGAGTCCGCCTCCTCTTATAGTAGCCAAATCTTTGAAGGTCTTCCTTTATGATCCCAATCAAATGCATCAGACCAACTTGCTGTTAGCTCAAGGATGCTGCAACAAATAGACAGCTGTTCAGTAAACCCGAGTTGCCAATTTATAATTTCATACTATCAATGACTCGTAATGCTTGAAAGAGATAATACGGGTACTTTTTGAAAGAAACGGCGCATACATTACAACCAATACTATCAGTAGGCATTTCCGAATTCAACTCCGCATTTAGTTTTTTTAACTGTTGAAATAACTGGCCAAAGTGGGATCCGGAAATGGTCTACTTGTATAATTTCTTGGACTAATACCATTAGACAAGTGGCAAAAGCAGCTTAAGGATTAAAGTTTAATCGTGCCCAGTTATGGGGGCGGCGTGGCCAGAGGACGGAGCTGTGCGATTTGCATGCGGGTCACCTGGCACAAAACCGATTTGGCTTCGGTGACGTTTAATTTCATTCAACTTCGACTTTTGAATAGACAATTCACTACTATGCACAGTCCCATAATACACACACTCTATACCCCCCAAATCTTTTGCATAACCATTGTTTGCAAGTCAGTCTTCCTGTCCCAAGAGAAGTCGAAAACAATGTCCCATGCAGCTTTTTGGGGGGTAAAGAGGTGCATTATGGGATTTTTTGCAAGTAGTGAATACACCTTTTTCCAACTATGGCCGCCATTTAGATATTCTTTTGTTTTTATTCAAATTAGGCCTGAATGCCGTCGTTCAAGGCAAAATAATCTTGTGAATTTTGAGGCTTAAGAACGAGGCATCAAGGACTACTTAGAATAAGAATATTATTCAAATGGAATCCATTTTGGAATAAGGTGTATTTTTGGTGGTTTCAAACCTTCTTTTCAATTGAACTCTTCAAGGTGTCTTTTGTTCATCTGAATTGCCTCTTTCCCTCTCGCGCCGTGGCCCACAAGACGTAAGCTTTAAATCCTACCGTTACACCAATAACGATCTTGACGTTTTATTATAGTCAAACACCCATTCTAATAGCCATCCGTTACCTTTACACTGTAATCAGTATCACATGCAAGGGGTAACGCAAGAACGATAAGTGCAACCTTTAATATACTGGAACCAATTTAGTGTATTTTCCTCACAAACGACAGAAAGGCAATCACAATCGCACCCTTGTTTTTGGGCTTGTAATTCAGTGTATGAGAGGGATAGCTCGAAGACCTTTGTGACACCAAAGCCAATAACACCTAATTAACAATAGGTTTTGCCCGTTTGGACATAAAAGATGTGAAAGACGACTGGGATGGACTCTTCCGTTAGAGTACAAAGGACAGAACTTGGTGGCATCCAACTCCGTGACAAAGTAAGGTTTTTGAATTAAAACAAACGCAGAGTCATTCGGCGAATAAGAATCGGGCATTAGCGAGATCTGATGACTTCAAATTCTTCTTGTTAGCAAATAATTGTTAAATGACTGGAGCCAAGTTTCGGCAAATTACGCGTATAGTCGCCGATGATATTGGTCTGATATTAATTGTCCGTATATCATCGCACTTTGTACTCAAAGCCTACCTGAATTTGGCATAAATAGTAGTCCTTGCTGTTTACAACAGCATATATTGGACACATCAATAATTAGTAAAAACGTGGTCCTTGCAAAATTGTCGATTGCCTTCCTTCTGGTTTTCTTCAAAAAAATTAGCTTGATTTGATTTGCATTTGATTTGATTATTTACTTCATTCTCCGACCAATGCACATGTCGAAGTGTGGCACCTTTGACGGTCAAAGGCAAATTTCACATCGTTCGGTTAGGTCCACCATATGCAACTCATGTAAAGGCTTGGATTAAGCTGTGGATAGGATACAGTCTCTTAGAAATGCCGCAATTTATACAAGTGTACTTAATTTTGACAACTTAAAAAATGGAACACATTGCCAATAGAAAAAATTGTCACTTCCCACAATTACAATAGGAACTGAATGAACCGGGGAATTGGTCGTGTCAAACCGTGCCTAGTATTATTGGCTGTACTTAGTTTGGAAGCGGGTTGCATTGTCGTGCGAAAACAGGTTTCTAATATTCCCACGGCTCAATGAAAAAAAAGAAAAAATGACTTAATTTTAATTGAACGTAAATCCCTGTGTTTGCACAACTGTACAGTAACACAAATTCATCTGCGTTTTAGTGTACTTACGTATAATAGTAAAAACAAATGATCGGGAAAGGAACTTATTCTTTAAACCGAGGTTCACTGTCTTTGTTGGCGAAGGCATTA
>NC_090891.1:15426886-15478716 GCF_036669925.1 Montipora capricornis | reverse complement strand
CTCGCTTTGAAGAAGAGGCAGGCATGAACTCGGAAACGGCCTATTGTAGTCTTTCCTCTAGCAATTACATGATGAGGCATTCTATGCGATCGATCAGCCCAATGATGATTTAAGGAAGAGTATTGTGAGCTTTCGTGGTAGCGTTGCCATTTTTATTCCTGCATCGGATATGAAAAAATGTACACCCAGCACGTGCATGTAACACTTACCCTACACGTGAGTTTCTGCGGATGTCTGGTTTACTTGCCTGGTACATAAATTTAAAAGAATTTCTTTGAGCTTTGGCTTTGAGTTCATCTATCAAGTTACGCGTAAACCCTGTACAAAGAGAAACTTAGAGCAGCTTTCCTTGAGTTGTGGAGTTTAGAGGATTTGCAGTGTTATATTACGTATCGTGAATTTGGTTTAATACAAAATATGCGATCAAGATATAGAATTTTGTCTGGCGGAACAACCCCCTGCCCCACCCCACCCATAATCCTTTTTTTGGAAATCAACCAAGAGACAATTACATTAAGATGTCTCCCTAGACCCGCCACATCTTTGTTGACTCATTCTCACTGTTTTAGGCTAACTTTAAGGTATGTTGTGTTTATGGCTTAAGGTGACTTAAGGACGTTCGCGCGAAAATCTTCCCACATTAAAATTTGTTTGATTTCTCGCCTGAAGTTAGGTCATAAATTACTTATTCCTAAATGAAAAAAAATTGGGGGGTCACCCTCTTTGCTTCGCAGAAAAAAGCAAGGGAAAAATGCCCTAATTTCGATAGATAGGTCATCATAACGAGATGTAGCCACATCTACTCTCATCCGTTGCAAATCATAAAAATAATATGTGAGAGTGAATGTCTCTGTGCCTAGAAATATAGGAGTGGGTTTTTAGATAATTGCATGCCGCTGGGTATGTCGTAACAGTAGAGTTAATCCTCAACGAGCGTTTTCGCAAGCGCTACCTGTTGTAACCACTTCGTGAACTCAGGACACAAGGAAAGAAAATTTAAAAAAAAAAAGATAACCTCTTACCTTGTGATTTTTTTTCATTTCATCATATTTTGTAGATTGTAAGAAGAGCAAGTGATTCATGTCAAAAATAGGGGTCACCGATGATCTCAACGAATAAAATCGATGTGATTTCGCGAAGCTCTTGGAAAATTTAGTTTGTCACGATTTTGCGTGACCTTTCGGGGAAGGACTGGAACCCAAGACAAGGATCGTCGAAATAACTTTCTCTCGAGCATAGCAACGGAGTTTTAAGCTGGCGTTATCTTTATGTTGGTTATTGTTTTTGTATCATATCTCTCTCATTGCCGTCTTTCTCATCTTTCTGGGCGTGTGGTTTTTGTGAAATATAATCTCTATCTTGTTTTTCTTCGGTCCGCACTATTCAACTGCGTTAGGTGGAAAGATAATTCTGCACAATTTTCATGAAAGTAAAGGAAAAGAACATCAAAAATATGCAATAATTTTGTAACTAAGAAGTTCGTTAACGTAAATAAAAAACTATTTAAAAACCAACTCCATTAAATTCACGCAACGCGTCGCTGACTAAAACTAACCTTCCCTCGGGTTTTTCAAAACTTTTAACCACTTCTCGATTTAGCGACATTTTCCAACACTCCCGGACCTTTCTCTTTACGTTTCATCATGAATTGGAAATACATGTACCATTCTTTCGTGGACCTGGAAATTTTTGCCCGGAGTTGGATCTTAACTAATGCTTGAAGTAATGCGTGACATATTACAGTCGCGTTACCTGCGCCGTAAAAGTTGGGCACAAACACTTAGCGCTAACGTCCTTAAGGCGACTTAAGGTCTCAGAGTGGGCCTTCTGATGCCAAAAATGACGCCACAAAACAAAGCTATCAAGGGTTGAACCGGATTTTTTTCGAAAGGGAACATGCACAACTGTGAAATTTTAGGACAAAGCGTGAGAAAGAAACAATGTTTTAGGGCCACGCTTTGAGCTAGCACCCCATCGAATGTCAGATGCACGAACTAACACACACCTTCAAATACTCAGCTGATTGTCTTCCAAACAACCAGGACTAGGAATATGGGAGTGAAAAATCTCTTTCTTTCACTGATACGTGGGAAAAACAAAACAAAACAGCGAAACAATCATTTCTGTTTACTCATCTGCTACCCATTGCACACAGGTCGGCCTTTCATGATCTTTTCTGTAATTTTGTTTTCAGTCTGTCACGTTGTCTGAGAAAATCAACACCAAGAAACTAGAAATATTATTATCAAAAAGAACTACTTTCTTTGAAAAAAGATATCACACTATATAGAGATCCAAATCTAGTCTATAGGACAAAAATCATTGCTAATGAAATCTTACAGAAACCGCCTAAATAGAGCAAAATTATGACAAAGACAACGGAAACCAGACCACGTACAAGGGAGTCGTGTGTAGGCCTTTCAATTTCATTTAGCATTCAATGTTTCCAACACAAGATCAGAGTTGCAACCAAATGCCTCTTGTTGCACTCCATAATGTCTTGTCAATACCCAGAACTGCTACAAACTCTGTTACTATTACTCATGCCTTCGGCCTCATCGACCTCAACCAGCTTTCCCCTCACCACCCAATCGTTCTCTGCGTCATCACGTCATCAAACACCTCCGATACCTCGTTGAACCCTATGACTGCGGTACCATTACCTCCTCTACATCCAACGGTACAGGTGCAATCCTCTCAATGGCGCTCAGGGAAGTCTCCATATCATCCATACGAGCTTGTGCCCCTCCCAGCAAAAGCTCAGAAATGTTATGGATGTGGAGTCAATCTTGTGAAGAGATACCGTTCCTCGCCTTTTAACATTGTCGTGAGGTACATGGATAGGGGGTTATACGTAAAACGAGCAAAGTGGTCAGCTTGTTTATAGCAGTGACTATGGTAACACGTACTATCGTCCAAATTCCACACATTTACGACGAAAAAACCCATTGTTTACCGGGTTAGTATTTGTTTCACCCACCCCGTAGAACGCTTTGGATAATAATAGCAAAACTGGTGAGGATTCATATGAGTTCAATGTCATTTTTAAAAACAAAAAATCAAGAAACTCCTTTGCAGTCCATTTTGTTGTATTTCAAACATTAAATTGGAATTGTGTAAACACGCTTTCTTCGCAGTGAATAAACTTACAACGTGCTGAAGTGAAAAACGTGGTTCCCGTAGTCTGATCAATAGTGGTCTTATATCAAGAACTTTTATGTCACTCAGTGTTTACGTGTTTTCTTTGCATAGCGTCCCTGCGTTTGTGTCTTCGTCTACTCAGTCATCTTTCATTGCAAATTTATTTTCAGAATATAAGTACAGTTTGCATTGGATAAACTGAGATGTACAGATTATTCGCAGACCAGTTGTTGCTAAGACATAATCGGTGCATTTTTCTCATTCCTTTCGTACCGCAATTCAGATAAATGTGCAAAAGAAATCGTCCTTGTCAAATTCACACAAAAGAGCTGCTAAAAAAAGAATTGGGCTGATCAGTAAAAATAGGCACAAACAGCAGAAAGAGAGAGTCAATTTTCTGACCGCTGACCTACGCCGTCTTTTTCACTGGCTCTCTGTTTAAAATTTGTGGCCGAGGGTACAGAAATGCAAACTCAAAGACAACTGCATGGTCGATCAAAATGTTTTTCGGTCTCAAATTATGAAAATAAGCGAGCAGATGGCGTGACTATGTTGTAGGTCTAGCACACTTCAGGACCGTTTATTATGATACGAAACAAAGAAACAACCACGCAAGGAATGATTATTATAAGGGCATAACAACATCTTGTCAAAGAAAAAAGAAAGAGAAAAAAACCCATCGACTCTCGACAGTTACTCAAAGTCTCTTACAATGAACTAAGCTTGTATTTACAATAAATTGTCAATTAATTATTGATAGTTATCACTCGCTAGGGCTTTGGGGATGCAAAATTCACGACCGACTCCACTTTGATTAACTACGATTCTTCTTCAGATACCACAGCAGCGAATATCGTGTAATCTCTATTCTTTGTAAGAGCTGATTCCACAATGAAAAAAACACTTTTTTTAAGTTCATTTGTAAACTTTAACTTATTTTCTCTAAGGACGAAATAAATAAATTGGATGCAAAGTTTCAAACTGGGTATTGGAAGTTGTGTACCTGTATTGTGGTCATTTCCCATAGTTAATTATATTTTGCAATATACCGCTTCCTTTTAAGTATTTGATAAAATTGAAACTTTTCAGTTATAAGACGTTTTTACTTGGATAGTTTTAGCTAACAAGTTCACATCATGACGACATTGTTTGATGTGTTTCACGTTTTGCAGTTATCAATATTTCAAGTTCCGTTTTAATGAACTTGATTATGAAGTCGTGAGGACATTGCATTTAAGCGATGTTCCATCTCGTATTACAAACTTTTTCCTTTGATATCCTGTTATTTTAGACATTTGTTTCTAAAACTCTGCAAATTAATCATGAGTTATGATGTCGTTCTGTCGTATTAGCATGGGAGACATGCTAACACGTAACAAAGACACAGGCCTTCTGCGTCTCTATCCCAGCCAAGCAAGTGTGGAAGACGTCTAGTGCTCGTATTGTACCTACATTTTGTTCTGACTAAAGCAGCACAATTCTTCAGTTTCTCAAGTTCCTCGTTTTGATTTTGAAATACTGGTCATCCTAAACAACTCCAGAAAACTCGAAATCAATTAATTTAATGAACCTAAATATGGCGCTCCAATTAAAATTATTATTAAATTATTATTAAAGTATTAGTCAGACAATTCCTGTCTCAAAATAGCTTCCCCACTAAGTGGCATTACGTTGTTGTTATCATAAGAGTTCAAAGTAATGAAATTAAGTAATGAAATCTTCTGAATAGTCACTTGCACTATTTGAGCAAACTTTTTTCGTGGTGTCCAGGGAAAGGCCGAGCGGAGCAGTATCTCCAGAGGTAGCAGTCCATCACCAATTGGGGTACAAGCCTTTTGCCTGAACATTTTTTCACCAGTTCGTAATCCCATGCCACTTAGAAATGGCACTTGATAATTTAACTCTAATGCAAGAGGATTTAACCCCTTATTTGGGAACACCCTATAGAGACGAAGGGGTTGACAACACCGACATCCACTCAGAACCCTTTACCTCCTAAGAGTGACGCCTAGAGATTTTACTCTGTCTAACAGCCAGACGATTTTGGTCCTTAGCAGCGAAAGACTAAACGACAGTTTAAAATGATCCTCGCTCTTATCTGGGCAATTTAAGCAACTGTCTCTTACAAAGCCCAAGGGTTTCTGGGATCCAGCATCGCAGAGGTTTATGGGTTCGAACCCCGTTGAGGCTGCCTGAATATTCCAGGCATATTACGAAAATGGCGGTAGATGCGTCGCTAAACACATGGAAATTGCGATGACATGGGAAAACAGAAATTACATATGGTGGACGGAGTTGTTTGAACAGAACCCATTTTAGTGTCAGTACTAAAGCACCGAGTACGGAAACCAAGTGTGAAAAGAGGCTTAAGTATAAGCTTTCACTGCAATATACTCGTATAAATTGCTCTTAGAGTAAGAACAATAAAGAGGGCATTTGAATGACCATCGTTGCTGTATCAATAGAACAAGAATGGTACAACTGACAACCAAACACAATTTCCCAATTCGCTACGTATTACATTCGACACGTTAGCTTTTGAATCTCAGCTCGTAACCCACCAGAACCCAGCTGATACAAAATTTTAATGCTTGCCTTCCATCAACTCAGTGCCAAAGTTTCCTGATAAATCCACGCGACGATGATTTAGTCATTTGTGTTTCTAATCCGTCTGCCCTCGTTTGCTCACTGAAGTGTTATTAGCAAACTTCTGCTTGCAGGCAAGAGCGTCCACTGTCCTGTATTCCAACTAGTATAAAAGTGATGAATATCGGCTTCTGTGAAACTCGTTCGTTACGAATTGTGAGACTTTTGAAAAGAAAGCTGATGATCAATGAAGTACAAGGATTCTGCAGGGAGGTCTCCACACGAGATTGACTCGTTTAAACGTGATTTTCTTTATCGCCCACGTCGTTAATATCATAAATACGCCATACTTAACATTTTCCGTACGAGTCAGAAAATACCCCTCGAAGATGACTTTTGGTCACTTACGGCATAAAAACATAACATTCTGAAGGACCTTTTAGAATCACCACTGCAAGTCTAAGCTTGGCAGACAAGGGCTACACTCATTGCTTGCATCAGCTAAAGTAGGGACGTCCTTCTTACTATTCATCCTCGCTAACCACAAAAACTTTGTACCTTACTCTTTTAGTTTTCATTTGATACAAATTGAGTTAAATCTTTCTCGTTTACAATTTCAATTTAAAAATCAGTTTGATTTTTCTGCAGAAGAATTTACGCGATTTCATGTGATATCAGCTTTAAAACTGTTAAGGTTGTATATTAAGCACTTTCGAATAAAGGCGCTGGGTTGGGTGTCTGCTAAGAATCCCGCGCTATGGTTGCTAGGATACCACCCTTACGGCACCAAAACAAACCATAAACAGTACCCGCTAACATACCATACTTGGGGTTACAAAGGAAATATGTAGCTGATTTTTATCATTTCCATCGACAGGAAGAATATTGATAACATACTAAGTACATTGAACATATATAATAAAACCCTAATTTTATTGTCTAAGAGTATGTAAGAAAAATATTCACTATGGAAAGAACGAAATCGCTCCAAACTAAATGGTTCCCCAATGAATTATTTTTGTTCTGTCATCGAAGAAAAGTTCGTACTCCACCCTCGTCACACCTCCGTTTCAACGGAAGGAAACATACTTGTTTGACAAGTATTAAGTTAAAACTAAAACTGCAAATTGGCGAGTGCATCTCAAGGAATATAAACAGGCAACTTCACACTTCACAATATAAGTTACACGTTTTGTGCTTACATTGTTTAGAAGTACCTGTTTCAAATTGTGCACCATAATATACTAAAAGCTAAACCAAACAACGATGATTCCCTCAATGCGCAGAATAAAAAATATAACAATAAGAACTGAACTGTATTGAGCACGTTCTGATAAACTTTTTGAATACTGCTTTTGTTCCTTTGTAGGTAAACAAAAGGAAAGAAAACGAGTTATTTGTAGAAGAGTCCTCACAGGCGCTAATCGTTCTCTCTCTTCCTGTCAAAACCTAAAGAGAACAAGGATAAAATCATACGTCTAACAAACAAACCAGCGTAATGTACATAAACAATTTCTTAGCTTCGAAGATTCTGTTATGCTGCAAGGATGCGAAATGTCGCGGCGTTTCGTGTCGTCATAGATGATGATCACAGACCATTTCCTTCAAGAATAGCTTGATCATTGTTTTGCTCTCACATTTGTTATCCTTTCATCAATCCTTGTTCCATTGTTTCCACTCAACTCACTTCTCGCTTTTGCCAATATATAATTTGTTGAATAATCTAACAAAAAATGTACAGGATCTACATTGCTAAACATCTTAAAATTCATTACAACTTAGTTCCCTCGACTTTCTGATGTTGATATGTTTAATTAAGACAACTTTAACCCGCCAGTTATTTCAAGTGTGTGGCTTTTTAAGCTCTCAGTCAACCGCAAATTGACCGCTGCCCAATAAATCAGCATTTGCAATAATTTTTATAGTCAACGATCAAGCGAAGTGTGACCATAATTTTCATCGCTTTATTGATCAGAGCACTAGATAAGAATTTCAACACTATATAACACGAAAAATAATTTTCATTTGTGGCCACTCATTTTGTTATAACTAAACAAATATTAACTCATGACGAGCACTTATTGAATATTTGTAGAACGATTTCTAAGTGTGATATAAATGAAAATAATTCCGGCGTGGCTGGTTGCACTATTGCTAGGCGAATGTCGGGCGTGCACAGAAACAATATAGGGGGCGGCTATAAAAACATAACGAAGCATTCGTTGACTTCAGTGATCAGTGTAACATTCGGCAACTACACTTACTGAACGATAAGCTCATGAAAACAGCCAACTACAGCAAAGGGATCCAAAAGAGCCACCCAATGAGTCCTTTAACCTTTATCTTAGTTTTCATGTGTTCGACGACATCATCACTTCAAAACGCAGCCGAATTTAGCTATCTCCAAAATGATTTACTCAACCTATTAAAAATCAAGGAAAAGCCAAGCGTGTCACGAAGCAGATCTCAAGTACCTAAATATGTGATGGATTTGTATAAGGAGCAAGCTCACGCCAGTGGATTTACCAAGGGAGGCAAAGAAGCTCCAGGAAAAACAATAAGAACTTTCTTTCGAGGTATGTAAATTTCATTGTTACAACAGCGAAGTATCCGAGTATAATTATTCCAACAAAACTTCACCCTAATTTGCATGGCTAAAATTGCTTGTTATTATCGCTACAGATCCGAGATTAAGCGTCGATGAGCGCCATTTCTTCTTCAATATATCTTCGGTGGCTACGCAAGGAAAAATCCTGAAAGCAGAGCTGAGAGTGTTTAAAAGACGTTCTAAACTTGAGAGCACCAATGGCTTCTTCAACGTTGCAGTGAGTCGTTTAAACCGCAAAGCAGTGGAAAGTAGCAGTAGCTGGAGGAAAAAACTAACTGCAGTCGACACTAAACTCGTCAAATGTCGTCGAGTTGGCGGTTGGATCGTAATAAACGTTACCTCCGCTGTAGCGTTTTGGAAATCTTGGCCTTCACGAAATTTCGGTCTGTACATTACAGTAACAGGATTAGGAGTTCCCAAATCTGATTTCTACATTGCCTCAGGTGGAAGAAAAGAGCCTATCTTGGTTGTGTACGGTGAAAGTAATGAACTTGGCAACCACAGACCTCTGAAAACTGTCGAAGAGGTTTCTACTGAAACACGACAAGAAAATGATCAAGAAGTGAGATGGAAAGCACGAGGTCACAATACGTTTTCCTGGACGAGAAGCCGAAGATCATTGCACGACGATAGATGTGCAAGGCGAAAACTGTTCGTTAAGTTTCGCGATTTAAAGTGGGACAAATGGATTATAGCGCCACGCGGTTTTAGCGCTTACTACTGTATGGGGTCATGTCCAGAAATCATCGATAAGGGATACAACCCAACAAACCATGCGATCATTCAAAATCTTCTTCACCATCGCTACAATAGAAACATTCCAGCAGCCTGCTGTGTACCAACCAGTTTGCACTCAATGAGCATGATGTATTTCGAACTGGATGGCAGCATTGTGTTGAGGGAATATTCAGGAATGGTGGCTTCATCATGCGGATGCCGCTGAAATAAACGAATTGCCGTGAATTGGATCTATTCAGTTAAAATAATTAAGAGTATAGCGAACAAATTTAAAATGAAAGAACGTATTTATGTTGATAAATGGTGTTTAGCACCCTAACACAATATTGGAAGATAGTGAACAAATTTAGTAGAGACTTGAGATACTGTTATCTGTGTCGAGACATTTTGGCAGTGGTACAAGAGCGAGAATTAAGAGTACAACACAAGAATAGTGACCACACCGGCTAATATGCTCTAAATTGACTAAATCGTAATTTGTACAAAAAGTTTAATCGGTAAAAGTTTATGGGGTTAGAGGTTGATGAGCTAAATATGGAACAATTTAAGCTGCTATGAGCAATTAAACCTCATAGCGGGCGCTGTTGTTCACCTACGATTTTATTTATTTCCGGTTAAGTAACAAACCGCCGTCGATTCGTCGAAAATTTGCATGAAATTCAGACTTGTCATATCATGCTTCTGTAAACATAAGGTCGATAAATGTAGTTGCGGGCACAAATTTTCCGCAATGACGTACAGTGACAACTCAATTGTTTGTCTTGTTCTTAGCCTCTTTCTCTTGACATCCCGATCTCAGCTTTCGTCATTTAGGAAAACTACTGGTTTCCTCGACTCACTTAAACATTGTTTGAAACAATTGCACTTAAGAGTGAAGAGCAACCTGTTGACTTGGATATGGATGCCTTCCTCGACAAGTCATTACCCACTTTAACAAATATTGTGCCATGCCCCTAAGAGAATTCTGGAATCGACCCCAGCTGGCCAAGATAAAGCAGAAACAAGGATGAGGCGCGCCGCCAAAGGGAAAGCTATTGTAGTCAACAGAAAAAGTTTACCGCCAAAGACAGAAATAGAAACTGCGGGCGATCCTTTTTGTTACGCAATTCTAACACCGTCGTACACTTTACAAAATAAAAAAAAGAAAATGATAAAAGTGCAGCTGGATTTACTAAGATCCCGGGGTTCCACTCTGATATTACTCTTAAGAAATTCTTGATTGATCGAAAAAATTCGTTTTTCCAACAATACTTTCAATGGTGAGCGCAGAGTGTTTGAAAATATCTGATAACAATGGCTTCAGGTTCTGAAACGTGCGAATTGAAAATGGTGGTTTAAGTTATGAAGACATTGTGTCTCCAGATTGTCCAGTGTTCTTATCCGTAACAAATAAGAACAGAACAATTAGATCGATGCAAAACCTCACCGTATAAGGGGTTTTTCTTTTCGAGCAATCATGCATATAAAGGTTTTTAAATCACTTTTCAATTTGCTCTTTCAGGCCAATCTAGTTCTTGTCCAAGGATGAAACAGTGATTAAATTTGGAAAAACAAAAGAAGAGTACATACTGTACAAGAATATCAGATTTCCGCGCAGAAACAATTTTGACTTTATTTGAGACTATTAACGTCCATTAAAACTACACTTTTCAGTTGGTACATTACCAAATTACCAAATATGACGCGTTGACTACAACATAATGAAGGCCAAATAAAATTCTCAGACTTCCGACATACAACGCAGTTGTTTTATGACTTCTAAAGCAGGTGCAAGCTGTTGAAACAGCAAAAAATTTAAGAAACAAACTTGACATTCGTTTTACTTAAGTACTCGATCTTGTTTGCCTTATGTCAAAAAGGGTAAATGTAGGGGAGAAAACAGACAAAAGTGCAGCCAATTTTAAAATTTAGTTTTCTCCAGATACAGGAACACTTCAAACAAGTACTGATCACCACCTACTGAACGCCTAAGCTCCAATCCGATCTTTTGAGCTTTTGATCTTTATGTATAAGGTTACGAATGGATGACACATGCTAAGACGAGATACGTAGTGTTGAATGGTCAATTTACGGTAAGTGTGTCATTCATGAAGGGCTGCCCTACTTACGCCGCCCCCACTACCTTTAGACGTCTTGCAAATAACTACACAATGATTCAAGAATATTAAGCTTTGCGGCTTCAATTAGGTAGTTAGTACTAATGATATTGTTTGTAAGTTTCAACGCTATTTTTTGTTTTTAACATCAATACTAAAATTCATGTTCAAAAATAAAACCTCGTGCCTTGGAAGTTAAGTATACGAGCTTTTGACGTCATCATAAGTCAGGAAACGCTTAATGTTCTGATGTCATCAAGAACAATTAAGCTTAGGTTTACAATGACACAAGACCTTGAGTTTGCTGTTGTAATATGAATACAAAATCTGCACGCCAATGAGGCAAAGTTAAACCTCTTTTTGGCTGATGTAGTTTGTATCCACATATTACCATGACGAGTAACACCTGGTAAAACAGAAAATTGCGCATTCTTGACGATGCGCTTTTAAGGCAAATTTATCACTTGCGTCTTAAACGATAGAAATCACTTCACGTGATTCTATCATTTCTCATTCACACTTGCGTCTTAACCCTTTGCACGTTATTTAAAGGGAGAGTATCACGGTATTGCGCATGTTCTAGCCGTAACAAATATCATCATTTGTGAGAAGAATTGGAAGTGACGTTATAATTCGTGCGGAAAATTTTACACGTACAATCACTAATGAGCTATGGGCTGAGCGAAATTTTCACGAGTACGTGTAAATTTCACGCGCGTATTACAACGTCGCTTCCGATTGGCTTATAAACATTCGCTACGGCTAGAACATGCGCAAGACCGTGATAATATACCGGCCAGAGGTTTTGTCCCAAATCTGTCAAGACTCTTCGGACCCAAAGTACTCTTTAAAGCGCATCTTCAGTCTCTTGATAATAGTTTCGTAGAGTCGGGGTGGTTTAACGGTTATCAACCGCGCCTCCCACCTCTGGGGTGACACGGGTTCAATCCTGGCATCGGGTCGTATGCGGGCTGAGTTTCAGTCGATCTCAATCTGACCCCGAGGGTTTTTCTCCGGGTACTCCGGTTTTCTTCCCTCATCAAATCGAATCCTAGTCAATTACATCCGGCTGCGGGCGGGATACCCTCTGGTGTCCTTCTCTTTCATTGAATTAAATGAATAAAGTTGGTATTATTATTATTATTATTATTATTATTATTATTATTATTATTATTATTATTATTATTATTATTATCATAAACCTCGTATCAATTATTACTTGCATACATTACAGACGTACAACAGAGCCCAATTATTAGAATCGGGCTAACAAGCAAGAGAGGTGCCGACAAAACCTAAAGCTGTTTTCGTAGTATTTCACTGCGTTTAGTGCTAAGGCCTGAACCTCGCTAACTCTGTCCTGGCGTTAAAGAGACTTCATCATCAGACCCACTTGAGCTTAGCTTCTATTGGAAGGAAGTTCCGTGAGTCCGCGCTCTATAGTAGCCAAATCTTGAAGGTCTTCCTTTATGATCCCAATCAAATGCATCAGACCAACTTGCTGTCGCTCAAGATGCTGCAACAAATAACAGCTGTTCAGTAAACCCGAGTGCCAATTTATAATTTCATAATCAATGACTCGTAATGCTTGAAAGAAATAACGGGTACTTTTTGAAAGAAACGGCGCATACATTACAACACAATACTATCAGTAGGCATTTCCGAATTCAACTCCGCATTAGTTTTTTTAACTTTGAAATACTGGCCAAAGTGAGATCGGAAATGGTCTACTTGTATAATTTCTTTGACTAATACCATTAGACAAGTGCAAAAGCAGCTTAAGGAATTAAAGTTAATCGTCAGTTATGGGGGCGGCGTGGCCAGAGGACGGAGCTGTGGATTTGCATGCGGGTCACCTGGCACCAACCGATTTGTCTTCGGTGACGTTTAATTCAATTCAACTTCGACTTTTGAATAGACAATTCACTACTTGCACAATCCCATAATACACCTCTATTACCCCCCAAATCTTTTGCATAACCATTGTTTGCAAGTCAGTCTCCTGTCCCAAGAGAAGTCGAAAACAATGCCTATGCAGATTTTTGGGGGGTAAAAGAGGTGCATTATGGGATTTGTGCAAGTAGTGAATACACCTTTTTCCAAAATGGCCGCCATTTAGATATTCTTTTGTTTTTATTCAAATTAGGCCTTGATGCCTCGTTCAAGGCAAAATAATCTTTTGAATTTTGAGCTTAAGAACGAGGCATCAAGGACTAATTAGAATAAGAATATTATTCAAATGGAAGCCATTTTGGAATAAGGTGTATTGGTTGCAACCTCTTTTCAATTGAACTCTTCAAGGTTCTTTTGTTCATCTGAATTGCCTCTTTCACTCTCGGCCCCACAAGACTTAAGCTTTAAATACTACCGTAAATCAATAACGATCTTTACGTTTTATTATAGTCAAACACACATTCTAATAACATCCGTTACCTTACACTGTAATAATTAACATGCAAGGGGTAACGCAAGAACGATAAGTGCAAACTTTAATATAATGGAAACAATTTAGTGTATTTTCTCACAAACGACAGAAGGCAATCACAATCGCACCCTTGTTTTTGGGCTTGTAATTCAGTGTATGATAGGGATAGCTCGAAGACCTTTGTGACACCAAAGCCAATAACACCTAATTAACAATAGGGTTTGCCGTTGGAATAAAAGATGTTAAAAGACGAATGGGATGGACTCTTCCGTTAGGACAAAGGAAAGAACTTGGTGGCATCCAACTCGTGACAAAGTAAGGTTTTTGAATTAAAACAAACGCAGAGTCAGGGGCGGAATAAGATCGGGCATTAGCGATATCTGATGACTTCAAATTCTTGTTAGCAATAATTGTACATACTGGAGCCAAGTTTAGGCAAATTACGCGTAATATTCGCCGATGATATTGGTCTGATATTAATGTCGTTATATCATCGCACTTGTACTAAAAGCTACCTGAATTTGGCATAAAATAGTATTCCTTGCTGTTTACAACAGATATATTGGACACATCAATAATTAGTAAAAACGTGTCATTGCAAAATTGTCGATTGCCTTCCATCTGTTTCTTCAAAAAAATTAGCTTGATTTGATTTGATTTGATTTGATTATTTACTTCATTCTCCGACCAATGCACATGTCGAAGTGTGGCACCTTTGACGGTCAAAGGCAAAATTTCACATCGTTCGGTTAGGTCCACCATATGCAACTCATGAAAGGCTGGATTAAGCTGTGATAGTATACAGTCTCTTAGAAATGACGCAATTTATACAAGTGTACTGAATTTGACAACTTAAAAAAATTGAACAAATTGCCAATAAATTGTCACTTCCCACAATTACAATATGAACTGAATGAACGTGTGAATTGTCGTGTCAAACCTTGTCTAGTATTATTGGCTGTACTTAGTTTGGAAGCGTGTTGCATTGTCGTGCGAAAACAGGTTTCTAATATTCCCACGGCTCAAGGAAAAAAAGAAGAAAAATGACTTAATTTTAATTGAACGTAAATCCCTTGTTTGCACAACTGTACAGTAACACAAATTCATCTGCGTTTTAGTGTACTTAAGTATAATAGTAAAAACAAATGATCGAGGAAAGGAACTTATTCTTTAAACAGAGGTTCACTGTCTTTGTTGGAAGGCATTAACAGATGCCATTTGACTGGTCTATGAAGTTGCCCCGACTACCAAATTGATAGTTGTTGAGGCTGGGACCGAGTCCAGGCATCCGATTAATGTATTTTTATGGCCTTTTTATCTTTTCTTTCCGAAACCAAAACGAATTAAGTGTGTCGCATTTTACCATTGATTCTTGATAACTAATGATAAAGTCATCTTTTTCAGACTCACTTAGTAACAAAGAAAGTATCGAATATACTCATCTACATACACTTCCACAGACGTACTGATTAGAGTGTAATGTGAAGTACTAGTTTTCTACCCCATATGAACCATGTGAGCATTAGCCCTACTGATGGAAATGGGCCCACACAAGGACAGAGAAAAACTCTGATCAGGGTGGAAATTGAACCCACGACCTTCGGGTTAGATCACCGCTGCTCTACCGACTGAGCTACAAGGTCAGACGGGAGCAGACCGTGGGAACTGAAGATGTTAAAGTCACGGCAATGAACATGTATAAGTACAAGGAAGGATTACATACACTTCTATGTGCACAGAAGCATTTATCAGTATACATGCGAATAACTTACTTGTTTCAGTTGCTCTTGCATCACACCTTCCACAACATATCTGCCATCCCCCGGCCCCAGCCTTTCGCCAGCTTGGCTCTGTCGTAAGCGAATCTGTGACATCATCTCACTAAGACGAGCCTAACAAATAGAATGAACTGTAAGAGCGACCCAAACATCTAACAGGTTTACGATTTTCACATCAACTCATATCAATGTAAAGTAATTTGCATTGAAAAGGGGCGCCAGTGTTCCTTTGGGAGCAACAAGAACAAACACACAACATGCACGCAGCCGTCACGGTACACCCCATTGGATCCTGTATCACATTTTAAAGGTTGTTTACACGGAGGAAGGAACACTATCACTCTGGAACGGTAACCATCCTTGCCTTAGATGTTTTCTCAGTTCAATTTGTATGTAGATTTAGCGCTACAGGATCTTCCTAGCTGAAAGATAGCAAGGTTCTAGCTTTAAAAAGCACGGGGTGAACTCTCTTCACTCGAAAATCTTTATACTGAGGACAAAAAACAAACATGGCAATAAAAGCACCTTAATTAAACCGTTTTCTTTTACCACTTTTGGCTCTAACCGAAATTTTTGCATGTAAACGACACTCATTTTCTCGCCTTTCAGGATATTTCTATTGCTACTTTTATTTTTGTTTAAAAGGAAGGTCCTAAGACAAAATAAGAGGTGTCAGCTCTTGGAGGTACTGAGGTACGGAGCTTTAGAAACACCCATGTAACAGACCTTGAATTGAGATGGTGCGTTTAATTCAGCTTGCAAGCATTCAAGTTGAACCCTGAAACAAAGTAATATCTTTGGTTTATTTCTGATTAAATCTCAACCAACGAGGAGTAGCGAGCGTCACGCACATAACTTTGTCTACGGAGTGCAAATGTAGAGAGTGTTTTCACGTGACGTCACGGCAGCCAGGTTGGTGTTCCCAAAAAATGGAAGGGCGGCCATGATGGTGCTCCTTACTAATCCTCTCATGCAAGCGTTTTCTTTTGTTTCGGTGGAAAAAAGAAGTTACTGATCACGTAAGTGAAAACACTCTATAGCTTGTTCGACTACGAGCTGAACAGTCGCTCTTTTGCCGCTTAGCGAGACTAAATGGCCGCGCGAAATCTGGATTCGAGGAGGAGCGAATCCAGATTTCGCGTGGCCATTTAGTCTCGTTCCTGTCCTCCTGGTGCTCGACTGACTATGCGTAGAAAGAGAGAAAGCTCCTAGTATAATAACTTAGGGGATTCAAACACGTGACACAGTGTCCGTGAGAATTGTATTTTTCCGACAGACCCGCGAAAAGTGTTTTGACGAATACTGTTAACCACGATCACATTAATCCCGCTAATTCTACCAGCCATACAGGGTATTTTTTTCCGCGCATTGAACAAGTTCAATGGCGTTGTTTCTAAATGTGATTTCATTGTTTTCTTTTGTTAAAATCGGTCTGAAGTATTTCTTTGGTTATGGCTGTGAAACAATAAGTTGAAAACAAGGCTCTCAATTTGTTAATCTTCGTTTATTAAACGCCCTGTACAACACCCTTTACGACACGCCCTCTGTATGTGAATCACAATAACATGTCATTCCTTCCGGAAATGGCCGCGTGGCTGTCGCTTGTTTTCGAAACAGGAAGTTTAGTTCAGGACTAACGGCTATTTCATTTTACACATTCTTTCATGTTTTAGAAGTTTTTCAGATAGTGTTAATTCTTGGCCTCTCTTCCCCAGAAATAAATAAATCACGCTTTTAAGGACGTTCGCGCTAATTGTTTGTGCGCAACGTTACTGCGCAGGTAATGCGACTGTAATATGTCACGCATTACTTCAAGCATTAGCGAAGTTGAAGTTTAAAAATTTGCAAAAACCGTGGACGATAAGTCTTGGACTCCGTTGGATAAGAGAAAATCGTGATCGGTCAAAATTGATTTAAAATATATTTATGAAAGTCAAGTACACTACTGCACGACTGATCTTCGCGTAGTTTTATCAATCGTGCATCAGTCGACTTGACTTTCAAAAATATTTTCAAGCATTAGTGAAAATAACATGGTCACAAAAACGCCGGGGAAAAAAAATCCAGGCCAGCAAAAGAATGGCACATTTATTTCCCAATCATCATGAAATGTTAAAGAGAAGTGAGCGGGAGGGTGGAAAAGCTCTGGAAAAGGTAGCTGATCGAGTAGTGGCTGAAAGTTTGGAAAACTAAAGGACGAACCGTTGCGTTAATTTAATGGGGCTGTTTTTTTTAAATGTATTTATTACCCCTCGAACTCAACTTCAAAATGAATGCATGCTTTTGAAGTTCTTTTCCTTTACTTTCGAGAAAATAGCGCAGAATTGTATTTTTAAACTCGTCCGCTTGAACAGTGCAGACCTGCGAGGACACAGCCAGGAATTACATTTCACAAAAACCACACTGCCGAAGATGAGTATGACGGCAATGGAGAGATATTATACATTACACTAACCAAATGAAGATGACGCCTGCTTGAAAAGTCGTTGCTATGCTCGCGAAAGGATTTTTTTTAATAAAAACCTTTCATCAATCCTGTCTTGGGTTCCAGTCCTTCCCCGACAGGTCACGCAAAAACGTGACAAACAAAATTTTCCAAGAGCTTTGCAACATCACATCGATTTTACTCGTTTAGATTACCAGTGACTCCTATTTTTTTAAATCATGAATCAATTACTTTACTTACTATCTACAAAATTTGATGAAATGAAAAAATTTCCACCATACGAAGTTATCTTTTTTTAAATTTTCTTTCCTCGTGCCATCGAATTCCGGAAGTGGTTGAAACGGTTAGAGCTTACGAAAACGCTCGTCGATGAACTCTACTGACTGTTTACGACATCCCTAGCGGCATGCAATTATCTAAAAATCCCACTCCTAAAAACCTATGCACGGAAACCTTCAATTTAACACTTTATTTTTAAGATTTTCGATGGATGAGCAGATGAAGCTACTACATCTTGTTATTATGACTGATTTATCGAAATTAAGGCATTTTTCCACTGCCATTTTCTCCGAAACAAAGTCGGTGACCCATTTTTTTTTTTTTTCATTTTTGGAGTAAGCACTTTAGGACCTAACTCTAGGCGAGAAATGAAGAAAATCTCACCGTAGGAAGATTTTGGCGCGAACGTCCTTAAATACTGCAAAAGCGAACATCTGGCCCTAATGCGAATCAGTGTAAGAAATCGCAAGATCTGGCTGTACAATTAGGAGCGATGTAATGAAAGTTCCCTAGACAAGTCCAAATTCAGAAAGACAAAACACCACAAATTTCTAGTAATTCCGGGTAGTATTAGAAGGTCGAATTTTCTGCTTATAATACACTCTAAAAATTGTTTCCATCGATTCTTAAAAACTGGAGTTTTTTTTGTTAACGAACTGTGTTCACTTGCGATAAACGTCAATTCAGCTATCGAATACTGCTTTTTGTTGATTTTTTTCCTTGATTATGCGTGGTTTCCATAGCAACTTAACTTGAGGCCTACAGAGTACAATTTGTGATTAATTATTGTAATAGTATCGTCCAATCAAAATCGAGTAATTTTTTACCAGTGTAATGCAATGCACTTGTCTTTGGTTTATTTTTGTACAGTTGTTGCCGGTTTAATATTTGTATTAATATTTGACAATATTTCCTTTGAAGGACCCATCTCAAAGTTCAAAGAATCTTGATCCAAAAATTAGCGCCGTTTTCTCTCAGAAGTTCGCTTTCTGGTAGAAAAGCCATTGCAGGCCCAGGAATCCTAAGCCAAGTCCTAACCTTCGACAATTTTGCGCCCCTTTTACAACAATAGAGAAGGGTAAGCAAAACAACTCGTGGATCCCGCGCACATGATCTTGCCCTTTTAACAGGTGACAGATAAATGTGGTTGCTGTCTCCTGTCTGCGTTTGCTGCTTGTTGCAGTTTGATTTCGACACAAAATAGAAGACGGCTCAATTAAAAGAGGCAGTCACCTGAACAACGACAGAAGTGGTTGGAGTCATGAGCCTGTTTCTGAGATAACGCCGAACGCCTTTGAAAACAGGGAAGCAGGGCATCAGGCGACAGGGGCACCGAGCGACGGTTTTCACTCAAAGGCTTTAAATCACTGTTCTAAGCTCTTCGGAAAGCATCAGGCATCAAATTCTTCCTAACAGGAAAGTTCGACGTGAAAATTCCCTGAAGCAAACTCTACGTTATCAAAGGCCTTCCGAACAGATAATTTAACGAAAGGTTCTGTTGGGTGCCCCTGAGTCGAGAATGCACAATGCTATTCACTACCTCGGTTGTGGAATAAATGCATGAGTGTAAGATCTGCTTGGGCGGCATATCAAAACAAAATTTTATAAGAAACTCTGCGGCCCTAAGTGGAAAGCTTAAACTCTGACTAATTTACATATCCCGAGGCTACCCTGACAATGAACTTTTATAAAGGTCCAGCAATATTAAGTCTTAGTTTAAGGGAAAGCGAGATAAATCATTTGGGTTCAAATAAATCGCTTCAAGATGTAACGCGCCCTTTTTGTGAAGGTAAAACAATGGAGTGCAAAAAATTGAAATAATGGTAATGATTTGGGTTGCTAAACAAAGGATGATTTTATCGCCATTTTACCTCAGTTGTTCTTCATCAGCTTGAACTGAGTACCCACTCTTTCTCATACATTCTTGCTTTATCATTATCTGCAAAAAAAAAAAGCAACATAAATGTGGTCAAATTTTGTCTGCGTAAGCTGCTGAGAAAGATTTGTGTTTTGCTGCACTCAATGATACATGTAATCTCTCCATGCATGTATACAGTGTATTGTCGTCACGTTCCCTACCTCCAGTATGCAATGGCTAAGTTCCAAGTGTTTTCTTTTGAATTGTGCAAGTTTTGCCATGGTAGTAGCGTGATTGTGCTGTAACTCTGTTATTTCCTCAGTTATAAGCTGCAAAAGAAATAATTTGTGTATACTGCTAACTTCAGTATTGCGTTAACGCAATCATATAAATCTGATCATCTTTGCGTTAATTCATACTATGTATGCAATTCTGGGATTAATAACTATTAGGAAACCACAAAGTTCCTTTTTTTGGTATAGATAAATCAAAGAAATAGAGTTTATAAGAAAAACAACAAGTGAAAAATAACGATGTGTCACTGTTTCTATGTTTTCTTTTGTTTTTCACTTCCTTGAACCTTGCAGGTCTCTAATGATGTTGTTTAAAAGACAAATGTCACTTCCGCTTTCCAGGCAACTTAAGGAGGCTCCAAATAGTTTCTCCTTTTTTCAAACAAATCAACATACTCTGTCCTTAGATACAGTTAGGGTAATCATATCAAGACGAAATTTGGCCAAAGTATTAAGTAGCCATCGTAGAATTCTCACATTATATTTTCCTCCAAAATGACGTTACCACGGCAACGATATTACGCATTTCTTTAGGCCTTAAAATCAACATATATTGTATTTTTTGAAGAAACGGGACGGTGAAATCTTCCCATTAAGCGTCACCAGATAATGTTAGAAATAATCTCTAAAATATTTAAAATTCAACAAAATCTGTTGGCCAGGTTTTCGGAAAAATCAGTTTTTTTGAAACCTGTCGATTTTTTTTACCTAAAATTTAAAATTTGAAAGACAAAGGTTTTAAATTAATCTAAGCTAACTTACAGAAAATGTAAAAAATTCACCGACCGGAAGCAGAGATATAAACGAGTAAAGTTGCAAAATCAGAAAAAATGAGGGGGTAACAAAGATCAGCATTTACGCATGCGTCACCGGCTCATTCGAGTCCGCGCGAGTCAGGCCAAAACAAACGGATTTAAGCGACCATTAAACCATTTGTGTAGAATTTTCGTAGTTTTCGTGAATAGGAGATGTCTATGTATTCCATATATATATATATAGGAATTAGAAGAAAGGTGAGCGAAATTAGCGGTATTTGTTTATTTCTATTGACCCATTTGAATCATGAGCTGACGCGAGCAGCTTACGATTTGCATGTGTGGCTTACGCGCGCGTTCAGCTGAAAACCCTTTCGAGCCTCCTTAATTATGAGGACGGTGCCTACTATTGTTATTGCGCATACGTTCTGTGCATCTCCAGATACTCGGATTTCCTATCGGTGATACTTACTAATGCAGGGATATTTTGCGCGGCTTAAAACTATGCAGAGAAAGTAGATCTTAGTAAGTACTCTTGGTATCCAAAAAGAAAATTGGGGGTAACCATGCATTCTTTAGAGATATTGAGCTTCAAGTTAAGAAAGAACGCCATACATTGCTTTGTATTTTAGAGCTTTATACAAATATTGTTCATGAATTATTTTTGAAAAATGCGTGGTTACCCCCAATTTTCTTTTTGGATTTCAATAACACTTGGGAAGATCTACCTTCCCTCCATAATCATAAATCGGCGCAAAAATACCTTTGAATTAGTAGGCACCGTCCTTTAAGAGATCTGCCTCAAGGCAGCTGATAAATCTTCAGCCTCAAATCTCAAGGACACGAAAATTCCAGTTCAACTTGAAAGTAGTTGTGTCATTTTTACATCAAACTCAAAATTAAGGCAACTTACAGCAGTTCTCTTCTGGTGTTGTAATGTTTCCTGTTCCTGCAGCTTTTGACGCTTCTTTAGCTCACTAAATCCAGTTATTACCATTGGAATCAACCTTTATGGCCCAACAACACGGATACATAAATATTATTATTATGTGGATGGTACATGCATGCTGAATCTTCTTTCTCGCTCTATTCATTTCTAAAGTAGGCCTGTAGCTGCATGTGCATGTATGCAGATCTATGGCTCCACCCATGTTTAGACAGACATGTAGATCTGATTAAGCTTTGAAAGTTACTGAACCACTACATGTTTCTCGAATAATCATTAAAAAAAAGAAAAACACAAACACTTTAACCCTTTATTTAAGTCTACAGGCTATCATTGCCTAGCAAAACTGATGCAATAATAGCAAAGCATATCAAGTGTTGGTTTATGATAAATGGAAAAATGGACTACTCACGGAAATACCACGGGGAGTGGAGTAGAGAACCAACAAAATTCAACCCACATAATATAATAACAGTACTGGAATCGAGCCTGGGAAACACGAGGGAAAGGGGTCTTGTACCTTTGAGGATCAGGATTGTCCTTCTTTGCTTGCTCCCACAAAAGTGAATCAATACCTTAAAAAACCCAATAAGTAAAGTCAATAAGGCTGAAGTGCTCATTGAACACTGAAAGATGCTCTAAAAAGCAATTTACCCTCAATCTCAGTGTACATCATAAGATTTAATGTCCATTAAACTATTGGTTAAAACATATTGTATTTTATGAACAGTACTAACCTCTCACTAACCAAGTGCGAGGTTTTACTGGGGAATATTGGCCTGAGGTTGTGTGCTCGGTCCGTACAAAAACTTTCCCCAATACGGCCCTGAGCAAGTGAGGTTAGTACTGTTGTTTATTATACAATGTAAATGTACATGTATGGCATCATTTCTTTGAGCGATCAGACACTTCACTTGGTAAATGTTAGAAGTCTTCATCTTTCATCAGGGAACTTTGGACTGTAACCTTTAAACACGTAAAACTTAATTCTGCTTGCTTTAATATCATTGTACTGCTGTGATATAAAAAATTAATTTCGTTTTTTTAAAACGTTTTGTGTTTTGCCCAACTTGAATTTCCTGGGAGAGAGACAAAATACAGAAATGGACCAGTTCCATGGCAATCATCTCAGTACTGTAAAATTCTGACCAAAAACCAGCCAATCAGAGTGCTTCGTTTAGCCTTAGAATTGCTTGTCATATAATAATTAAGAAGTATTGGCCATGATAATGATGCAAACAACCTAGACATACCAACAGGAGGATTTTCAAGATAGTGCTGTAGCTGTGATGGAGACATACTCGTTTTCATGTAGATATTGACAATTCCAATGCTCTGCAACTGAGTCTGCAAATGGCAATATTATTACAGTGGTAATAAATGGTCTGCATGGTCATCATTAGGTAACTTAATCTTTTGTTTTTATATTTCTAAGTCATACTGTAATACAATGGATGTAAAGCGCTTAGAACGCATGCGGATAAGCGCTATACGACACGACTGTTTCGGAGGTGGTGCCAAGTTCTGGGGAAAGTTCTTTACAGGAAGCTGTCAATCACATTTCCAGCTGGTCTCACAGTAATCTCTTCCAATTAAACCCGACCAAGTGCAAAGAGTTAGTTGTTTGTTTTAAGAAAACGCCACCATCCTATGGTCCGATTAAGATATACGGCGTGCAGTTTGAGAGGGTATCTTCTGCTAAGGTCCTAGGGGTTACGATCAGTAATGACTTGAAAATTAATGGAACGATCACGTGGATACTATCACCTCAAAAGCCGCACGTCGATTGTATCTTTTGAGTCAGCTAAAGAGAGCCGGCATAAGTCCCGATGACCTGTTAGCTTTTTATTATAGTGTCATTAGATCAGTCCTAGTATTCTCATGTCAGCTATTCCATCGTAGTCTCCCGAAATATTTGTCTGATGACATCGAACGTATTCAGAGGCGTGCCATGAGAATAATCTTTCCTAGTTTATCGTACTGTGAGGCGATGGATAAGGCCGGAATTCCAACACTTTCAGAGAGACGTGAGTCATTATCTATTAAATTATTTGAAGATATTGTAGGTAATGAACACCACAAACTGGCTAACCTGCTACCTCCTATGGCCAGTTCCCACGCTCGGCGTTTGAGAAATAAGAGACGTTTTAATACTCCAGTTTGTTGCAACGATCGCTTTATGAACTCTTTTATTATTAGCCACGCGATGTAAATAATCTTTAAATACAATGGTAAATAGCCATTTTTATTGTAATTTTTATATTGTACGTAATTCAGTCCTACGACTGTAAAGTATGATGTTTTTCAATAAACGAGTTTACTACTATATAGGTGTTATTATTATTATTATTATTATTATTATTATTATTATTATTATTATTATTATTATTATTATTATCATGGATTCAAAAGATGAATTAGGAATTGCTTGCAAGGAAAACAAAATGGAAAATAGAATTTGGTCTGTTGAAAGTGAAGGAACTTGAAATTAGAGAAAAAGGAGGAGTGATTTTTATATGAGACTGTTAAAATACTGTACCTTAATGTTGGCCTGATTGAGGTGTGTAAAGACATCTGTGGCTGGAACAGTTCTAGAGGATCCATTTGGATGCCTTTCAACAACATACAAAATAACTTCTGACCTGAAAAAAAATGTACTTAATTTACAAAGCACACTTCTCACAAAAACTGCTTTACTTTTGTACATACACATGTACACCGTTAAAATACGAATTGCATTAGGACTGGTCAAAAAGTATGGGGGGGGGGGGGGGCGGTTCAGGCCACAGCAATTGAAAATGTGGCAGATAAAAAACACCCGACCCACCCCTTACTTTTGGCACAAAACTATTTGACCCACCCCTAAATGAAGGCTGAAACTTACATGACCCACCCCCTGACAAAAGATTTTTTTGTCATATAATCAGTTATATCACATTTGTATATGAAGTTGTGGTGGTGTTGAATTACGTTTAGGTTTGTTGCTTAACCAGACACAAAAGCAAGTAAAACTAATGAGAATATTATTTAACTCTTTCATCTTTTGTAATCCATGTTTAATTAGTGACTTGTTATTATTTAAAATTCTTATTCTGGTGCCTGGTGCCAATTTGAAACCACTTTTCTACGTTCTGTTGCAAAGAATTAAGATTGTCTACCAATTAGAGAGTAAGATTGCTAAATGGAACAATAATTGGCAAGCTCACTCTATCAAATGGGGTAAGAGTGGTTTTGAAGATGTAGGAAATTGAAACGTGCATTTATATCTTTTTTGATATTCTAACACATAGCGCTATTGGGTGGGTGTGTGTGTGTGTGTGTGTGCATCAAGTAGGGGGAACTTTTGGGGGGCGGGGGGTGGTTGTTAGCATCCACTTGTTAGCTCAAATCTGTATAATTTTTTTTTGTGATTGCTGTAATTTCTTCGTTTCTGTAAGTGCTGTAACTCCAATTTGGAAATGTTAAAAAATAATAATAAAATACAAAAAAAAAAAAAAAAATCCTGGTGCCATCAAATTATGTGTTGCGAAGTTTGGTTAATGGCACATTGCTGTCACTGTCACTCAAACTGTTTATAGAGGCAAGTTTTGCAAGGGGGATACCGTCTTCATCTGAGTTGTCACTCCCAACTTCCTGCAAAACACAGACTTCGCTTGTTTCTGAGTCATTGCTTGTAGCTGAGTTCTTTGTGATAATCCAAGAATTACTTTAGTACTTTTTAATAGTAGTTTTGTAGAAGGAACAACCCTGTAGTGAAAAGCACATTCATTTTTTAGTATATAATTTTTGTATTTGTTAACAAAAAGAGACAAAAGAGAGATTTCTTTTATTATGATTTTGATTTCGGTTCAACAGTTGTATTTTATGAACAAAGATAAAATTGTATGTCGTTTAAAGCTGCCATGCTTTAAATTTATTGTTAGCTATTGCAACAAAATCCAGCCATTGATGTGCCTATTCCTGTTTAAAATAGGATGACCCACCCCCAATGGGTTGCTGACAATTGAACAACCCACCCCTTGCTAAGGGCTAAAAAACTGATGACCCACCCCCTTTCTGCTCTGGCCCACCCCCCCCCCCCCTAAAATTTTTGACCAGTCCCTTAATATGAGTGATTTAAAGTGCCTATGAAGTAAAAAAATAACTAGAGCTTATTTGAAAGACTTTTTGAAAGAGAAGAAACATGGTGTTTTCAGTTTTGAAATACATGTACATGTATCTTTTATTGTTCCAGGGATAATTATTAATTAAATGTTTTAGCGTAAAAACTGACGATGTCATCAGTGGTCCCAAAGAGAAACAAATCACAAAATATTAATATCCTGACAAATATTAAAGCTTCAAACTTGGCACCAGAAATGTGCATGTACACTGTACATAGCAGTCAATGCACAGCCATTGTGCAGTTTCCATGGCAAAGGCTTTGCTTCCAGACCATTACCAAGTTTGTGCAGAACTGGTGTTCCCACCTTTTGTCTTAACCAAACATCATTCACACTCAATGACTTGACTGGGACACCTACAGTACAGCAACATGGGCTCTACATGTATGTGTGTTTTGAGCAGGACTGGCTGTGTTGCCTGATTTGAGAGGAAATTGAGATATTTCATTTACAACCAAAAGGGACTCCAGGAGCCATCATACTCTGCACATTCTAGTACCTTTTTTGAGGGTCACTACCCATGCCAAGTTTGAGTAATATCACTACAATAACATTTTCAGAGATATTTTTGACTTTGAGATCCATCTTCCTGTGCAACCACTGATGACATTATCAATTTAATAATTTGCATAACACAAAAACTCAAATATCTCTGAAAAGAAACAAAATGGAAAAGGCCATTCTTCATAAGTTTGAAAACCCTTTCTAACAGGCATTAAATTTTTTTTATCTCACAGGCACTCTGGACCACTACTTCTTTGGTTGTCTGCATTTTTTTTTCAAACGTAAGACAATGAAAGGGATGGACATAGTATAATTTTGTTCATTACTGCTTCTCTGTAAGATTTACCCCTTGAAAATACACTTACATACATGCAAACACTGCATATTAGGGTTGATTTTCCGACAAAGTCCAATCTTAGCAAAATGTAAATTTATTGTCCATGTATCCACATAATTTATGCTTGGTTTCCTAAATAATTATTGTTCTCAAAAGGGAGTTAAATTTGTCAACCCTCTTAACTCCACTTTTACAAAAGTGTATGACTTTTAGCTATAAATGAGGGAAATGATAATATTAAATAAATATTTTGAACAACTATTACGACTCTTTCATTTTAAATAATTATGTTCAGTGCAATCGAGCAATTTGTGAAGTTGAACATAGGTGAAGAGAGTTTCCTTCCACTTTATCTTTAAGCTCATTTGAAAACACATGTTTGTTCCCTTTAACAATGCCAAAAACTAACTCTTTTCCATTGGCACTGGCTCTTTGGTACAGGTAAGTATGACAGGAATTCACACTTTCATGGTCTGTTCAACAAATCAAAAGCGCTAGCAAGCAAGTTGTAGCCCTCAGGAAATGGTTTTGTATCTTTTAACATTGGCTTCTTTAAATAGATTTACTACAACATTTTTACTATCCACATTGTACCATTTCTTTGGCACTGGCATGAGATAACACATTTTTGAAACATAAAACTTGTAAAAATGTCCCGTATGTACAACACATCTTTCTGGTTTTTGTACATTTTCATGCTGCTCTAGTATATTGGAAGTGACATTTGAATCTTTATTCCACCTCCATGATTTTTGTTGGTATTTGATTTATATTGAAGCCTTGCATGCTTTGTGGAGGTTCCTTCAAAGATTTTTATTTATTGAATATTATTGCCAGCTGTATACAGTACCACTCAAAAGTAAGTTACCACCCTCGGGCGCGGCACAAATCGCATCACACACTCCACGAATCATGTCGCGAACAATGGTAAGAAGTCTGCAAGTGCTGTGGCTTGACGCTCGCGCACAATTTTAATTGACCTTTTGTTTCAAATTTTAACTGTCAAAGGTGTTTGTAAAAGGCCAACTTTAGAGGAAAACATGCCTATAATAAATTGCAGTATCTTCATACATAAAAACATTATTATTGAATGTGGTAATTCCTGAGCACATTTCATTGTTTACAAAGCTTTGTTCACCAATCGACAAACCGTGAATCATATGCACTTTTGTAAGGAAAGGACGTTTTTGTATTATTTACACATTTTCAAGATAATCATACACTGTAATCCTTGGTTTGTGTTTCCTTTTGGAGATGCGCTCTGAAAATTGATGATTGACGATCAATGATTTAGTTTAAATGGATCAATTTGAAGTCAATTCCATGCATTTATTAACTTTCCACAGAAGATCGCCGGTACAACTACGCATTGTTTTCATTACAAATTTTTTCCACCAAATGGTCGATGTTAAAAGAAAACATTGCTTGTTCGTATGTGAAGAATTTATGTTTCATGGAAGTTTTGTAAACCAGATGCATGTTTATTGTCACCTAAACGTCGTCTCCAATTCGCAATTCACAATTTGCAATTTCAACCATTCCCATACAATTTAACAAATCAAAAATCATCTTCGCTTCCTCACGCAACTGCAGAGAAATAATTTATACATGTCTGCGAAATTGATGATTTCGTGTAACACATTTAGTTCTTAATATATGCCAGAACTTTACACTGTGGTTACTCTCATGCGACGCGAATCGCGTCACACAGGAATTGCGTAGCGTGCAATGCAATTGCAGGAAACACGACACAGTAACTTACTTTTGAGCAGTACTGTACATGTATGTTCATCTGTGCTTCTTATTGTAAGGTAAAAATAATTAATTTATTCTCATGTTGTGTGAACACTGAAGTATGACAGCATGCAAATTTCAGCAGTGAAACAAACATCGAGATAAAAATTTGAGATCCTTTCAACTGAAGGGGCTACAGCAATGGGGCTATTTAGTATACTGTAGTACTTGACACTGCCACTCACATTAATTTTGTGTAAAGATCTCGGATTGACAAAGGCAAAGGTTTTCCTGACTTTCCATCACATGTTGGTAGCCTGAATTTTAATATGCTGACCCGAGACAAACGAAAGCAAATGTTGCTTTACACAATAACTAATACTAACATCTTTAGACTTACATGTACTTTCCTTGCCAAACTGCTTATGATTCACATTTCTGTGTTTCCTGAGAGCAAAGTTAACAGCGAAGCTGATACCTATCAGAGGCTGCTTACAACAAAACCAGACCTCGACACAAACAGCCACCTAAAATCTACGGTTTACCAAAGATTCACAAGGCCAATGTACCCTTAAGACCTATTGTGTCATGCGTTAAAACCACCTTCGCATATGATTTATCTGCTTACTTAGCTAACATCATATCTCCTTTAACAGGTAACTCGGGTTTCACGATGACTAATTCAGCCCACTTCATATCCACCATTAGCAGCGAGACTATCCTAGACAACGAAATTGTGGTGTCTTTCGACGTACACTGTAGAGTCGCAGTTTACTAACGTTCCTATCGACGCCACTGTACAAACCACGCTACTGAAACTAGAGGACGACCCCAGCCTTGCAGGCCCCACGACACTAAGACCTGCTCATATCGCTGACCTCCTGAATTTTGGATTGAGATCCACATACTTCCAGTATAACGGATCAATTTACAAACAATTAGAAGGAGCAGCCATGGGAAGCCCGGTTTCTACTGTTAGTGCTAACCTATACATGGAGAGTTTCAAACAACAGGCAATAACTACTTCGGCCTTCAAACCTAGGATCTGAAAATGCTAAGTTGACGAAACTTTCACCATCCTGGATCACGGAAACATTGACAGCTTCTTACAGCATCTGAACAATCACCAGCCTTCCATTCTCTTCACCATGGAGACAAAGAATGACTACAAACTCACTTTCCTTGACACTGCAGTTTCAAGAGAACTGGACATCTGCCTCACCTCCACCGTATACAGAAGCCTATGCACACTGATCAGTACTTAGCGATGATTCCCACCACCCACAATCAGTAAAACGCAGTATTGTCAAGTGCCTCTACAAGTGTGCCAAACGTCTTGTAACAAAACCCTCTGTCACCTCCAAGGAGAGGAAACACCTCTCTTCTGTTCTTGTCTGTAACGGTTACTCTCTTTCTTTCTTGCAGAAAATCAAAAAGACCAATTAAGATCGCGCGTGATCCTCCAGTCACTGTACTTAAACAGATTTTTTACCTCATGCGTGACGTGATTCTGTAGCATGCAACGAGATTCGCATAACGTGCGACAATTCGCGTAGCGTGCGAGGCGAACCGTGTATCATGCAATGCAATTCGCGTGGCGTGCGAGGCGAACCGTGTATCATGCAATGCAATTCGCGTAGCATGCGAGGCGAACCGTGTATCATGCAATGCAATTCGCGTGGCGTGCGACATGATTCACATTGCGGTACTGTAGTTTACTGACTACACTATGCATGTAAATCAAGTAAATTTATAGTTTCAGCAAGATTAGCTATTTTAGTAACAGCTGACCTCAGGTTAATGATAGGTGAACTATTCTAAAAGGAAAATTAATTTTACTCACCTGTCCTCAGGAAGAGGTTTAATTCCTTCAATACACACCATCAAAGTGGTTTTGCTGCCCAGGCACTTGTGCAGAGCATCCACAAGTCCTTGCTGCAAGGCACGCACCTCGCTTTCTTTTTTCTTTATCTCAATAGACAAGTGTCCATCTTCATTACTGGCTGTAGGAAGACGACTATACCCTATAACCTAAGTGAAAAAGGGTGTTGTAGTTAATAATCAAGTTTACTGTAACAACAGCTTTCATCTACAATGTATACTGGTCATGAAAAAGAGGATACCGTATTTACCCGTGTATAATGCAAACCCCATTTTTCAAGGCCATCTTCAAAAAACAAATAAATCTGGTAAATGCCCACCAAAACAAAAACTCTTTGTGACATAACAAAATCACCTTTTTATTATACTGTAACACTTAAATAATGAAACAAAAAGGCCACAGTAGCCACCCTACAGTAGTAAATTTTGTCCCTAAAACTATGTTGTACATGACGTGTTTGACTCAATAGTAAACGTTCCAACTGAATATGGCCCAAAAATTCCTCTCAAATTCCTCTTGTCCAACTCAAAAAGTAGGAAGCAAAAAGGTCCTCCAACAGAATAACAAAGACTACTAACAGTACACAAACTCTACAAACAGTACACTATTATAAACAACAGTTCCAACGTGAATGATTGCAATCTAAAATGTTTCAGTCCCATACAACAGTGGACAGTCAGACACAAAATCAATCTCAGAACCATCCAAGGAATTGGTAAATTATGCCACATTTTAAGAACGATATTGCAACCATGTTTCGGGGAACGTCATGCCACGCCTCGCTGATCCACTGACACATAAGTTCTTCAGATGGTTTCTTTTGCCTTCCTGTAACTGTGGCTCATCCACTTTTGCGTGACTCTGTCCTTGGATGCAAAAATTTGGTTTATCAACGGAGTTGATAATGTAAATTGACCACCGTACAGAGATTCTAAAAGCTGACGTTTCGAGCGTTAGCCCTTCGTCAGAGCGAATCGATTCGCTCTGACGAAGGGCTAACGCCAAAACAAACCAAATAAACCAAATTTTTGTATACTACTTCCCCACCGACGCAGCACCACAGTTTCTTTAGAAACTACCCCTTCATTCATCTGTCCTTGGATGGCTTGTTTAAACAGACGACTAAGGGCTTCAGCAGGGAGGTAAGTCCGCCGGGAATACAATGTAACTGCTAAATCAGTGTTTCCGTTTTCAGTAAACGCTTGATTTCCTCTGTCTTGTGGGCTTCCAAGGAATCAAACACAAGAAGGCTTCTTCAACACCCAAGACCTCTGATGCGAGAACGCCAAGCCTTGTGTATCCAAATTTTCATTATCTCACCGTCCATCCAGCCCTTTTCTTGAAAGGTCATGCCAACTCCATCTTTGTTTTAAATCTTTGGCATGGTCTTATGCTTGAAATGACCAGCGGTTTAAGTTTGGAGCCATCTCCTGCACATGCCAAGACAATGGTCAGGCGTTTTTTTTTTTTCATTTCCGGTAGTACGAATCTTCACAGTTGTGGTGCATGTTGCTGCAACGATTTGACAGCATGTCGAACTGAAAAGGACTTTCATCCACGTTCGCAACAAGATGGAGGGGATAATTGTGGGCTCATCATTCGGAATAAAGACGCTTTGGACAATTTTCTTTTTACAGAGGTAATGATATTCTGTTAAATTGATCGTGACTAACTATGATAGGTTATTTGTATCGACAATAGCCTATTAACGTCTAGTCTATTGTCTTTTCTATCCTTTGTTAACCACACGCGTATGCAAATAAGGGTAAAGATTACAAACAAAAGGTTCTGTGTATAATGCGCAGTGCAATTTTTGAACGATAAATCTCGGAAAGAAATTGTGTATTATACACGGGCAAATACATCTGTAGGGAAAACGAGATAACAAGCTTTGAAGGGGACACTAGAAAATTTATTCAAATCAGTCAACTGAAATTTATCATAAAACTTACTTTAAAACGACAAAATGGATTCTGTGGTGAAAAGTCCACAGCTCCTTGTTGGTTGTAGAAGCCTTTACCAGTTCCCCAGCAGGCCTGTAACTGATTTAGTTTTGCTATGATGCCATCTCTTTCATCACCATGAATCTGAGGCCGAGATAAAGCAGCTGTTAGCTGAGCTAACAGTGTTTGTGCTGACTGTGTGCTCCGGCCCAAAATTCCTTGTGATGGTTGCGTAAGGCCTGAAGACAAGATTGTTGAATACAATCTCAAATTTTTCACAACAGTATTTTTACATCATGGTTAAAATACCACTGAACATTTCAACAACCTCATATCCTCTTTTTCAAGATGGCAACTGGCACATGACCACACTGGTCATGTGACAGGAGACTAAGCCATGTGGGCACAACGTCCCAAACCTGCAGTTATGGGAAGGTGCCTGCAGGGTATCTGAACTTCTTGGACCCAGCTGCTCTTGTCTAACCTGAAGTAGTGGCCAGCAAGGTCTTCTGTCACAAGAATAGCATAGTTTAATGCAACATAACGCCGATGCCGATTCTTAAAAAAGACAATGTGTGGTTCCAGGAAATATCCATACCCCCACCACGGAAGACAATTGGAAATTCCGAGGGAGAGGGGGGGTTAAAGGGCAGTAATTTCCAAGGGGTAGGGGGGTTTTGTGGGAAACTACTTTTCCAAAGGGTCACGATCGAACCACATACAAAACATTGAAAGCAACATACGAGCGATCTGAAGCACAAAACACACTATCGGACGATGTTTTGAAACAAAAGTCAGTTTTGAGATAAAGTTAATACTATTAGCTTCATTGTTTCCGTTTTTCTTTGAGTTAGCTAGCGCTACAATCTCCCGAAGCTAAGAACAATGTGTCTTTCATTTGGGACGGATTCAAAACATTAATAGCGGTCTCAACTGGAGTCTCGTCCCCAGACTTCCACGTTTGTCCCTTTTTCGTCCAACCAATACTTCCGTTCACTTGAGTATCACTTTTCGCTACCTTCACATGCAGTAAACACATTTTTGATAGGATAGGATAGGGTTTTACTGGGGGTAGTAACTCATTGAAAATGCGATAAGACGCAAGTTCCCACCATCTCAACGCTTGTGTGCAACGACATGTTCTTTTTTGTGGGTGGCATTTAGACCACGGACAGGAACCGGGAGTCAAGTTTTCTCTTCTTTGAGTAAACGCAATATTTATTGCGGCCTCGGGAAACGATTGTTGAGGTTCAGTTCGTTATGTCAAACTGGAAATTCTAAAACAGGAGTTTGACTACTCATTGGAGGAAGTAAATCGCGCCAAAAACGATAACAGTCGCCCTCTCGCTTCCATCCGTGGCTCAAAAGCAAGCAACAGTGAGGCTGTGTCATTTACTGGCGAGAAGGACTGCTGGAGAGTCAGTAAATTTGAAGACTGCACATAAATCGCCATATCTAATTTTACAAATATGATGGATTATTTTGGCCTCATTAATATTCTTCGTAAAACAATCGCCTTTGTGACGACGTTCACGAAACCTACCGCGTCAACATGACTTGTGTGGTCCCTAAATATTAAAGAATCAACCTGAAGAAACTGACAAAATGTGTAGACAAAGGAACCTTGTAAGTTTCTGTTTTATTTACTATGGTTTGCGAAGTTGTTTAAGCAAGTGAAATGTTCTCATCGAAGTTCGCACAAAAACGTGAAACAGTCGACGTGCAACCCAAATGTTTAAGCTTTGCAAAGTTGATAGCGCACAAGCTGAAAGTTTAGCTGGATAATGAGCTTAACAAAGCGTTATATTTTTCTAAAAGTTAACCTTAATATTTACACTGTTGTAATAAAATTCTACCGCAATTACGTAACTAATTCACTTTCATTTTTATAAGTAAAAAAATTCTGGAAATTCCTGAGGGGAGGGGGGGTCATCAAAGACCCCCCCTGGAACGGAAAATCCTGGGGGGAGGGGGGGTGCAAATCAAAAAGTCTTCCGTGGTGGGGGTATGGATATTTGCTGGAACCACACAATATGAGGTTGCCAAAATAACGAGTGACATCTCATTTTGTTCCTGTGGAATCTGTTAATAAAAAACTTACAAACATGTATTATCAAAGTACATATGAAGTTGAAAGTCACACAGTATTATTAAAGACAATAATTAGCCGTATTTCATATCAGATCTGAGAAAGGTAAGAGACATCTCAGAAGTCTCTTTTATTGGCTGAAGTTGAAATTGGATGGATGGTAAGAAGAGGATTATTATAATAAAATGGGACTTCTGCTAACTTCCAAAGGTATGGATTTGAAAATTCAACCCTAGATTAAAAATTACATGTAATGTACGATTGATTTTTCAAATCCATAATTTATCATTAAAAGTAGGCAGAAATCCCATTCATGACCATTTAAGGGCATACTGTCATACGTCAGGGTTTTCCCACTCATATACTGAGACCAGACATTATCAGAGTACCTGTGACAACTGCAGTTGGTTGCTGACCAAAGGTTGATCCACCAAGGCCTCCAGTTGCCCCAAATCCGGTACTTAGTCCCCCTCCGAGAGACGGCGCTACACTGGTAGTTGTTCCAAAACCTATTAAAATTGGACCTTGTAAGATTCTTATCAATCTCATTAATAACTTTCTTTGAGGTCAACAATGGCAAACCCTACCAAAAGTGGAGGAAGCAGTTGTTTTGACGCCAAAGCTAGTTCCAAATACTGATCCAGTAGAAGTTGTTGTCGCTGCTCCGAAGCCACCAAAACTTGGATTTGTCAAACCAAAAACCTTGCCGGCTGTATTGCCAGTCTGACTTGTTCCAAAACCGAATGCTGTAGCTGTGGTTGAAGGAGTACCAAATGCAAACCCTCCACCAGTCGAAGGTTGGTTGGAAGAACCAAAAAGGGACATATTTTATCTTTTGAAACAATCTCTCGAAAAAGAGGAAGAGAAAACAACTAGGCGTTCCATGGAATCTGCGCCCGCAAGCGTCCAGTAACTTTATGGCGCATTGACTAATGACATAATAAGGTATCAAGTATGAAGTATTTACTGAGGACAGTTTCGCTATTTTTATTTTAAAGAAGGCATGGATGATCAACAATTAGAGAGGTGAGTCATAAATATTACAAATAGTCGAATTGTTTTTCTTAAACTGGGAAATGACAAAGGGGCTTTTGTAATTTTTTCCCCTTTCCATGTCCGCTATAGCTAAATTTGCAAAGCAGCAGTCTGGAGATTCCTAAATACCCTGTCACATTTAGATAATCGTTGGTTGTTGTCCTTCAGTAGCATATTGATAGTACTGATTCCAAGTTCGAGTGAGGCCTAACACTACTGTGAAGTTTGTGATACCCAATTATTCCATCAGAGATTAACCCTAGTACTGGAATTGGGCCCACACAAGGACAGAGGAACACTGACCAGGGTGGCATGGGATTTGAACCCACGACCTTCGTATTCGATCACCGTTGCTCTACCAACTGAGAACGGAAGGGGAGCAGGCTGTGGGTATGTAAGATGTTATTCACAAGGACAAATTCGGCTCGGTCCAAGCCTAATTTAGATAATCGTTTGTTGTTGTCCTTCAGTAGCATATTGATAGTAATGATTCCAAGTTCGGGTGAGGCCTTACAATACAGTAGTGTTAGGCCTCACTCGAACTTGGAATCATTACCCACGGCCTGCTCCCGTTCTGGCCTTGTAGCTCAGTTGGTAGAGCAACGGTGATCAAATCCGAAGGTCGTGGATTCAAATCCCACCCTGGTCAGAGTTTTTCTCTGTCTTTGTGTGGGCCCAATTCCAATACTAGGGTTGATCTCTGATGGAATAATTGGGTATAAAAACTTCACAGTAGTGTTAGGCCTCGCTCGAACTTGGAATCATTTCTGCCACGTTTGTTGACAATTGGGCGGCGTCATCTGAACACTTTGGTACTCAGAAGTGAAGATGCAGATGCCACAGTGCAGAACCAAGAGATTGTGTCAACTTTGACATATGCTTTAACTTTAGCTATGTAATGCTTTCACAATGTGAATTTGTCGAGGCGCCAAGCGATGAAGACAGATCTACATAGCGACTACTAGGTCCTGTGCAATAATACAACAGTGCCTCCTATTTCAGAGTATTTATTTGGAGACTTAACTGAATAAGGATATTTCTGATGCCAACTGGCAAGGAAATAAAGGCCACAATACATTCGACAAGCCAACAGGAAATTCAATATGAGCTCTCAACGCAATCAGGGCCATCAAGAAATCATCGTTTCCCTCCGATACGATACGATATTTTTTATCCAAAGGCCGATCAAAGTACAAAAAGAAGGAGGAACCGAAACAACATTAATCACACCAACAATGGTACTGTATGTGCAAAACAAACATTTTTTGATGACAATGATAACACACTACACACTTTATTTCACAATCAGCCCAACTTTAAGGCTGGTCAAATTGTCACTGCATTGTCTGAATGGCGTAATATAACCTCAGACCCCACAATAATATTAGAATTTGTCAAAGGAGTGAGAATAAAATTTGCTCCAGGTGTTAGCCCAGAACAAGACAATGTGCACTTAAGTGTGTTTAATCGTGTACAGCATGCTATTGCGGCCAAGGAAATTCATCATCATCACCAAGTTTCATCAAACCAGTAGGCACATAAGGCCTCTATGCTGTCTGACCAACACTCCCTGTCTTGTGCAACCAATTTGGCTACTTCCCTACTTCCCACCTGGCTTTGTTTTGCTCTTTCTCTACTGTCCTTTTTCAACTAGTTTTTGGTCTTCCTCTCACTCTCCAGCCTTCAGGAGTCCATCCTAATGCCGTAAAGCAGTCGTTCTCACCTTCTTCGCCACACCTCACAACTTATGTCCTTGATCTCAGCCAACTCAACCACTCACTTGTTTGTCACTTTCTGCTGCCATGTAAACTGCATTATCTGTCTCAGGGACTGGCACTGGAAGCTATTTACTGGGTTGCCAATATGGCAAACCCAGTCGAGGTCTGCGTTTAGTTTGTTTTCTTTTTTTTCTTTGTTTTCTTTTTTTTAGTTTTTTTTTTCCATGTCGTAAAAGTAAAAGTAAAAGTAAAAGTCTTGCGTGTCACTTCCCTGGTAAGTGGTGTCTTTGTGCATAGAGCCTTCTGCGCATATTTTCTTAGGATCAAGAGGGTAGTGGAACTGCGTAGATTTCTCTGGTGGACACAGTAGAATCATTAACTTAGCCTGCAATGGCGTCGAAATCATGTAACGCGAATGGCGTTTTAGTGGATCCTTAACCCTTTCAGCCCCGAGGGGTTCCCCATTGACGAGTAAAATCGTCTGGCGTTAGACAGAGTAAAATCTATAAGTGCCATTTGGCACCATCGGGGCTGAAAGGGTTAAACGGGGACAGTTTTTTCACGCTGTTAGCTTAACCCTTTCAGCCCCGAGGGGTTCCCCATTGACGAGTAAAATCGTCTGGCGTTAGACAGAGTAAAATCTTAAAATACAATAAAAAACGTTCTCTGGCTAAAAATTTTGAAAAAGAATATAAGCTTTCGGCTGTCGATCTACAGCCTTCCACGGATAAAACGTTGAATGTAAATTAGTGAAATATATACAAAAAAGGCGAGATAAAAATGATAAAAAGAACAGAGTAAAGATATGAAAAATGGTGGCTATTGTTTAAAAAGAATTTTATACTGATTAGGAATCGGCTTAAAGTTATTGTCAGCATGCTTGGTAGAAGAGGTGTGCCAGGCCTCTAGAGTTTTCCTAACACGAAAAGAGCCTTTGTCGATAACTCGAGAATGATTGAAATCAATGCGATGACCGAAAGACCACGCATGTTTCGCAATGTTTGACCCATTAGCACATGTTTTTACATTCCTAACGTGTTCTTTCTTGCGGGTTTCAAAGCAACGGCCAGTTTCACCTATATAACACCAATCACAATCGGCACAGGGTATTTTATAAACCACGTTGGGTTGGTGTTCAATAGCTGGTCTGAATTTAGGAGAAAGGAATTCTTGTTGTAAAGTCTTGAGGGGCTTATTTACAACTCGGATATCGTGTCTTCGAAGAATTCTTGTTAGAGGTTGCGTAACACCATTGATAAAAGGAAGGACAGCAAAACCGTTAGGGTTCTCTTGAGGCGTAAACCATTTAAAAAACATGCCAACCAATTCTTCAGGTGAAGGGATGGCATGTGTGGGTGGTTTGGAAAATTTCTGCTTTAAGATATTGGAAATAACAAAGGAGGGATAGTTGTTGGCTCGTAGAGCATTAAAGACGTGATTGATTTCGGTATTTTTCCCTTGCGGTGTACTTGGGAGTTTAATTGCGCGGTGTAGGAGGGTCTCAGCTGTGCTGATCTTGTGGCGTTTGTCGTGGTGAGAAGAAAAGTCTAAATATCTGTCCGTGTGAGTTGCTTTGCGGTAAACATCAATAGTGATCATGTTATCCTTGCGAGAAACCAAAGTATCCAAGAAGGCGATCTGTTGGTCAGATTCCTCTTCGATAGTGAATGAGATGTGTGGATCGATGGAATTAAGTGTGGTGTGAAAAGAGTTAACAGCATCTCTTTTGATGATGCAGAAGCTATCATCCACGTAGCGTTTCCATACTTTAGGTTGTACTTCAGACGTGTTAATGGCCATTTCTTCGATCGCTTCCATGCACAAGTTCGCCACCACAGGGCTGACGGGGCTACCCATCGCGCAACCATGGATCTGTTTGTATATCTTATCATCATAAATAAAGTAATTGTTAGATAAGATAAATTTCAACAGAGAAATGATTTCATCACTGTCTAAGCTCGTGCGTGAAGGAAGTGAGTTGTCCTTACGTAGTTTGTTGCTTATGTAATCACAAGCTTTGTCTACAGGAATAGCTGTAAATAGTGATACCACGTCGAAGGATAGCATAACTTCGTCATCTTGGATGTCAACGTTAGAGATTTCTTCAGCAAACTTGGCAGAGTTAGGAACAGAGAAACCATTACTGTTTTGTAAAGGTGACAAGATGTCGGTAAGAAACTTGGAAGTATTGTAGAGAGCTGAGCCAATGGATGAAACAATGGGTCTAACAGGGTTTCCTTGTTTGTGGTGTTTGATTGATCCACGAATGGCTGGTGGTATGGCATCAGTGGAGTGGAGTTTGCGGTAAGTGGAATCACTGATCTTATAATGATTCTTCAGGACGAGAAGCCTTTTGTTGAGTTCACGTTCAATCCTCTTGAAGGGGGATTTGAGGACTAGTTCATAGGTGTTACGATCACTAAGTAGAGAGTCCATTTTACTGTCGTAATCACTTTTATCCAGGACAACAAAACAGTTTCCTTTATCAGCTTTCATTAAAATCCTGGTCTCATCTTTTTTTAAATCTTGAAGGGCTTTTCTTTCATCAGCATTGAGGTTCTTATGGGAAGGTGGTCTTGCTTTGTGAAGAATCGTAGCCGTGGAGTTACGAATGAAATTCTTCGATTCTTCTGGTAGATGGTGGATCGCGGCTTCTACTTCAGCAACAATATTCTTGTGTGGGATTTGGTTGGGAGTTGGAGCAAATTTAGGACCCTTTTCTAAGAGAGATCGTTCAGAAACAGTGAGAGGTTTTTTGGATAGGTTAACTACCCAATTGCTCTTGTCTACAAGGTTCGAAGATGAATTAAATTCATTGTGAAGGTTGCTGAGTTTTTTGGAGTGTCTGGTATTAATATTGTCGCGGACGGCCTCGGCTCTTCTTTTCAAGAAATCCTTGAGTGCCATAAGGTTATCGGAGGAGACCAAAGGTGTCAATTCTTTGAGTGTTTCTTGGATGGTACGATTCTTGGTTTTAATTTGGTCATGGCAAATGGAGACTCTAGCTTTCATACAATGCATGCTTGCTCGTTCCATTATACGTTTAAATATGAGTTGTTTTCCAGGAGGCCTGAATCTCAGAGACTTTGGGATCCAGTTGTGTTCAAGCGCCTTGTGAGTAAAGTGCAAATGGCGGTGGTGTGCTTCGAGCTTGTAGGTCGTTTTTTCCAGAAGTCTTGCAAATCTTAAGGCATCCTGCCCAACCCAACGTGGTTTATAAAATACCCTGTGCCGATTGTGATTGGTGTTATATAGGTGAAACTGGCCGTTGCTTTGAAACCCGCAAGAAAGAACACGTTAGGAATGTAAAAACATGTGCTAATGGGTCAAACATTGCGAAACATGCGTGGTCTTTCGGTCATCGCATTGATTTCAATCATTCTCGAGTTATCGACAAAGGCTCTTTTCGTGTTAGGAAAACTCTAGAGGCCTGGCACACCTCTTCTACCAAGCATGCTGACAATAACTTTAAGCCGATTCCTAATCAGTATAAAATTCTTTTTAAACAATAGCCACCATTTTTCATATCTTTACTCTGTTCTTTTTATCATTTTTATCTCGCCTTTTTTGTATATATTTCACTAATTTACATTCAACGTTTTATCCGTGGAAGGCTGTAGATCGACAGCCGAAAGCTTATATTCTTTTTCAAAATTTTTAGCCAGAGAACGTTTTTTATTGTATTTTAATATGCCTAATCCTGGCTGCGCTTCAATTTTTAAGAGTAAAATCTATAAGTGCCATTTGGCACTATCGGGGCTGAAAGGGTTAAACAAAAGATACTCTTATGGAGCTCAATAATGGAAAGTCGGTTGGATAAACTAGGCAGGAATCTCAAAAGCGACGAGTACTGGACTTCAACAACAATCTATTGCCCGTCGAAACGAAATCAAAGTGAGCTGTATTTACCTGAAGTACATGGTAATTGTCTTGTCTTCACGCACGCAATGAAATAGGAAGAGGTTTTCGCCTCTAAGAGCAAATATGTTGTTTGTTTCAATAAATTTTTCGCTGGAAAAGGATTCTGTGGTATTTTCTGCCTTTGTGAATTATAATGTCATGTTGTGTATTGAATTTTCGAGCTTAAGGTTGAAATGTGATATGGGAGAAGTTTTTTAGTATTGCTCTGTAAGCAGGAAGGGTTCACAGACCTGTTGGAAGCGTGCTAATGAGTTTCAACAAAATGAGCCCCAAAATCAGTGAAAAATTGTGACGCAGGTGAATAATAAAGTAGCTGCTATTTCCAAAATGATGGAATTACCTGGTGATAAACAAAGTCGTATGCCTCTTGGAGAGTAAATTTTGACTTTGCATAAACAAGAGTTGGGCGATTGTGATCTTTGTTTTGACTTTGCTCATTTCATTGTCAAACTTTATAACACTTGACAGAAAAAGAAACTTACAAAAACCCGGTATCTTGCCATCATTTGACACAGATGCTTCACTGTTTGGCGAGTAAACATGCCGCGGTAACTGTATCATGGCGCCCGCTGAATTCCAGCCGTGTCACTTTCGATTTTGCAATTTACTTGAACGTAGCAAGAAAATGTTTGTCGCTGATCGTAACTTTTTATATTCTATATTCACGGTATAAAACTGTGTATCAATAGTTATTTGCTTTTTCATCAATATTTGTTTTGCATAAAGCAAGCTAACAAAATCTGTATACAAAAATTTGGTTTTATCAACGGAGTTGATAATGTAAATTGGCCACCATACAGAGATTCTAAAAGCTGACGTTTCGAGCGTTAGCCCTGTACCTTGCTGAGTTTGCATTTGTTAGTGTTAATAGTATTTTCGGTCAGATGCTTCTGTTTTTTATGAGGGGTTTATTGTTTTGGTCTCCCATCCTAACACTAACCCCGCTGAACAGGGATGAACTTCAGTGAAGTTTAGTATTACAAAGCTGTCAGATGCTCAGAGGGCACATTTGTGGTGAAAAGAAGTTGTGAGGGAACTTGAAAATTATCAACATGTCAGCCCAGAAGCCAATGTTTCTCGCTTCTCTTTTATTTGTTATTCTTCAGAGACTGGAATGCTGTATTTCAATACCACACAATTCAGTGCCTTCTGATTTTCTGTTACACATACCACAGGCAACCCAGTGTATGCTTCACGGAAGCATCTCGTTAGTTTCCGTTCAGTAAGTAGTAGTAGGACAGGTCGAACTAAAGTCTTGAATAGGCATATCTTGGTTCTCCTTCCTATTCCTCTAGCTGCCCAGACCCTCCCTAGTCTCTGGAATGTGCCACGTGCCTTCTGTAGACAGTGCATAATGTCTTTGCTGCCTCCACCCACTTAGTCTACAGTACAATAACTCCCACGTATGAATGATGAATGATGAATGATGAATGAATGAATGAATGAATGAATGAAGTTGCTAGAACTGTATCTACATGAGCTGATAATAATCGAATGTCGTTTAACACAACCAAAATTAAATCTTTACTTATTACGACCCTGCAGAAACGCAGTACTTTAACCAGCTCGGCACTCAATGTCCAAATGGATGGTAGATCGATTGAGCAAGTGGACTATGCCAAGTTGCTGGGCGTTATGATAGACAGTGACATGTCTTGGGAGCATCATATTGATACAATCTGCTGCATCATTAGCAGTAGGTTTTCTCTTCTCCGTGGCATCAAACCTTATCTTAACTTTGATTCTGCTTTAAGATTCTATAATTCTTGTGTTAACAATTACTTTATTTACTGCTGCCTGGGGTAATTGTTCCCATCATCTCCTCTTAGGACTTCTTCATCTTCAGAAGCATGCTGGGCGTTTACTCCTTGATGCCGACCTCTCTCAGTCTTCTATTTCTTTATTAATTTTTTAAAACTAAACTGGATCCCCGTTTTTGATCTTATTACATGTAAATACAGAAACTTTTTCTTCTTTTCATCGTACTCCTTAATCCGAATCAATTTCTCTGTGACTTGCGTGGACCTCTGGGCCCTTTAATACCTTTTACAAGAGCCTCCCTCCATGATTTAAAGGTGCCATGCCCGCATAGCAACTCTGGTAGATGCACTTTGGCCTACAGTGCTACCAATTTTTTTAACGACCTCAGTTCCAACTTAAAAGAGTTTGCTATTTCTTCTTCTCCACTGACATTTAAATTTCTTCCCTCCTCCCTTAAGTCCAAATTACAAAGTCTGTTTCTCTCACGCCTATCCCCAGCCGAGCACTTGGAGGATCTACTGTGCTCAACTTGCCGCTATTGTATTCATTGTCACTGTTTTTCAGAGTTTTACCACAACCACTATTACGTCTTTTAATTCATATTTACATATATATGTATACATGTTCATTTATAGTACATATTTTTCTCCCTTTCCTTGATTTATATATCATTCATTACGTGTTTATAGTCTATTCTACTTTAATAATGTTTCTTTTGTGTGTGTGTATATATATATATGACTTCATAGAAGTTTAGGTTTCATGAGTAACCATTGATGGTTACTCGTGAAACCTAAGTCATAGTTATTGCTCCTCAATCGATTGAGTTGAGCGCTCTACTAAATACGTTCTACTCAAAAAAAGAAATTATTTTACATAACATATATATAATAATTATAGTGAATTTTTAGATTTTCATCAGCTATTAAAGTGCTCAATAGATGTATGTACAGCTTTGTTTTTCTAATCTTTTTTAGCTTATTTTTTTGAGGGCCGTAAGTTAGAAAACTGTAATAGGTTATTGCACTTCCCTCTTTAAATAAAGTTATTTTATTTCATTGTATGTAAACTCCTCAATGTCATCCACTTCTTTGCCATCCACCACGATCTTCTCGCTGCTACTAGCACACTTAGTCACATTAAGTTTGAGTCCTACTCTGGCTGCTTCCTCTGCCAATCTCCCAGTCTTTTCATGCAAGTCATTAAACCTAGATGACAGTAGTGCATTGTCATCTGCGAAATGAAGGTCCTCCAGCACTGTTGTCAAATTTCTTCCTCATCCCTCTTTTCTTGTCTGCTGTTGTCTTTCTCATGACCTACATGTAATCCAAGCACAGTAAGAATAGGAATCCTGACATCCCCTCAGCCCTGTTTTATCCCAGACTTGATCATAAACCAGTCAGATGTCACACTCCCAACGACAACTGCGCACTCAAAACCCTCGTATATACTCACTGTAACTCTCACCATCTTGTCTGGTATCCCAGATCTTCTCATGATGTTCCATTGGCTTTCTATGCGAACAGAGTCAAAGGCTTTTTCAAAGTCTACAAAGAGCATAAACAGATCCGCCCTCCACTCATTCGCCTGTTCTAAGATGTTTCCAAGTATAAAAAGCTGCTCAGTTGTACTTCTCTTGGGTCGAAACCCAGCCTGCTCCTTTTGAAGATTCTTCTCTACACCTTTCATGATCCGCTCCAACAGCATCCTTAACAATGTCTTACTAATGACAGGTAGTAAAATCACTCCTCTCCAGTTGTTGCATTCATGCAAATCACCTTTCTTAAATACCTTAACCTCAAGTCCCTTCTTCCACACTTTTGGCTACCTCTCAGTTTCCCAAAGCCTGTTGTAACAACTAGTCAGCCTACTTGCAGTGATGTTCATGTCAGCTCTTAATAACTGCGGACACACCTCATCTACTCCAGCCGTTTTCCCTGGCTTTGTCCTCTTCAATGCAGAAGAATCGTAATGGAATCGTAATAACTTGCCACTGACATGTTTCCGACCAGAAAACAGCAGTCCAATAGATAGTGGCAAACCTCATGAATTCCACGACGCAAAGTTCCTTTAACCAAGTTCCATATATAACAAAACTCAAGTAACGTTACTGTCACACATTCTTCTCATTGGACGCTTGGTGGTAAGGTTACTTCGCGATACTTCATGCCTTGTTCAGTCGCACCCGCTCTTTTCGGATAAGAATTTTAAACCATCCAAGCAATCTTGGTCAATCAGTGAGCGATCGACTTTGAAACGCTGTTTTATCTATTTAAAATGCAGCATACGGCATGTGCGACATAATATCTGTGAAGAAACAGATCCGGTATTGCTCTTCGTGGACCATGCGACGAGTTTCAATAATATTATCGATCAGTGCATTGTTCTCCGTCCTTTTATTCTTGCAAGTATCAAGAGCGCTAAAAAGTCGCCGAATGTCGCTGGAGCGGTTAAGTGGGAGAGCATCTGATTTGATCATGTTCTACCTCGCAAACTTTTTAATTTTCTGGCTTCATCACATGTTTTTCGATTTTCGTTTTCCTAATTGCTAGTATACGGAAGATTTTCAATGCGTGAAAAAAGGGACGTTTCGTAAAAAGCTTAGTAGAATACGGAAAAGGTAACATTAGTGCTTCCTCAAATAGGATGTTTTTCAAAGTAACATTACCAAAACTAGAATGACCCTTTGTTGACTCTTCAACATAATACCAGAGTTTCTAATTCACAGAACACCTCAACTGCTCATTTGTAGTTGAGTTTTTTTTCGATACTTTCTACAGTATTTACGTTTAGCATCCGAAATTATAGCTCATAAAATGTTAAGGCAAACACTGAGAGTCCCAATTCCGACTGAACTTTTGAGTAATCCGTAATCGGCATGCAAACATTTGACTCGTGGCTCATATAATATACACTTAGCCATGTTTCTATTTTACACTTTTTTATTTGTTTCTTCATTTCAACTATTAAACATAGTTTTTTATAAATGTTTCATAAACGTTTTTTTAATACGTATTTGGGGAGTCTGTAGAGAGCGCTAAAAGTAGAAATCCAATTTGATCACATGATCTACCTTGCGAACTTAACCTGTGATCTATCAGGTGTACTTTTCAAAAAGGCACGCCAGGTTCTTTAGACAGGCGCGAAAGGTTATCGCGAACTTTGCAGTACACGTTTTTCCATTTTCGTATTCCAGACTTCTAGTATACGGATGGCAAACAAGGCTTGAAAAGAGGACCTTTTCGAAGAAAGCTTTGAATTCAAACAACGATAAGTCCTTTTACTGTCGTGACGTTTTCTGATATGAAGTCCTAAACTAACTTCACTAAAAACGCAATGACCGTTGATAACACGTCAAGCTGATTAAAATGTCCAACAAACTCAACGGTGTTAAAGTACCTAATAACCTTTATTAGTGTCAACAATTAATTTGCATTTTTTTTCCAGCAACCTCCACTTATTTCATTCAAACGCGACAAAAACGAAGGCAACTTTTTAGTTAGAAGCGCGCTCAAAACTAACAAAAACTAACAAGCAACCCGGCACTTTCAAATGCGCGCGCTCACGATGCAAAACTTGCCTTTTCATTGTTAGCACTAGCAAGATATCGGGACCTAAGCGATCTGTTAAGATCACCGATCGTTTCACATGTACCTCCACAAATTTCATTTATTGCATAACCTGTACGTTATGCAATAAATTATACATTGGTGAGACAGGTAGACGACTAGGTGACCGATTCCGCGAACACCTTCGCGATGTTGAGAAGAATGACAAGGATGCATCTAAGCCAATCACTCGCCATATTAATCTGCCTAACCACTCCAAAAAACACATGGCTATCTGCGGCCTTTCCCTACATCTAGGTACCACGGAAAGCCGCAAGAATCTGGAACAAAAATTCATCTTTCAAATCGGCGCCCTTAATCCTCACGGTATTAACGAACGCTTTTCATTTAACTAATATATTCTTATTTTTCATGTTACCATGTTACCACCAATAGCGTAGCTCCTACTCTATTATAAAAACTACACGTAACCCATAATCCCTCGATTCGCTCTGACGAAGGGCTAACGCTCGAAACGTCAGCTTTTAGAATCTCTGTACGGTGGCCAATTTACATTATCAACTCCGTTGATAAAACCAAAATTCTACTTCCCCACCAACGCAGCACCACAGTTTCTTTAGAAACTAACCCTTCATTCATTTCCTACTTACTCCACCTTCTCTCCAATCTGCAATGTTATTTACCCCGTCCCTTTCCACCTGGACTCACTTATCCCTAGCACTCTTTCATCTCCTTAGCCACTTGCCCTGCCCATGTTGACTCCGCCATAGTTCTCACGCTCCAACAACTGATGATCCTCTGTCGCGTGGAGGCTACTGTGGGCCCTATCGGCCTTTGGGCTTCCCGCTGGCTTTGACCCAAGAGCGTCATTGCAGCCCCAGCAGCAACACCCCCAGTCAGTGTTGTCTCATTATCAATGCTTTTATGTGGTAGGATTGTTAGCCCTACGCCCAACCCCCAACCTAGACAACCAGGGGGTCACGCTTTGTCTGGTCTCTACCCTTCGACCTTTTCAGCGTGGGTAACCCTACCAGGAGTACAAGACTCCAGTCGACATAGCTCTAGGGGTCATTGAGACACGCAAACTGCTCCACCACGATAAGGTGATTACCCCAATCGGAGCAGAAAACTTCTCATTAAAGGGTCATAAAACCCTCACACCATAAACCAGGAGAATTTATATCTCCCATATTTCTCCTACCTCAGCCTGATGGCACTTACCAGATGATACTTAATTTGTGGACTTTCAAAGAATTTGGCGTGCCATCATTTTATAGGCTTAATAACCAATGTGACACTTATTGCTGATGAAAACCAGATTCAGGCTGCACCTATGTTGATGCATTTTCTATAAACTGGAGCAATTTAAATTTTTTTGCTTTCCCACCTTTCAGTCTGATCCTGAAGTGTGTGCAAAAAATTATACAAGACAAGGCAAAGGGAATATTACTGATCCCTATGTGGCCAATACAGAGTTGGTTTCCCCTTGTCCTTCAACTCCTGTACAGCCAACCTTGGATTTTCAAGCCAACATAGTGCTCACTTCATGGAGTCACATCCACACCACAAAACTCTCCACCTGATGCTCTGTCCTTCATCAGGAACACCTTTGTGCAGCAAGACCTTTCTTCAGACATTACCGACATCCTCACAGCCTCATGGCATAAAGGACCTTTAATAAAAATAGTACAAAACCTATGTGGATAGGTGGCTGGTATTTTGGTTGTGAAAGGAAGGTTAATCACAGTTCTCCAAAGATATTGTAGGTGAAGCACTTTTAATTAATTCGTAATGTCTTTATATAATCAAGGATTAACTTACTCTACAATCACCACTGTGAGATCTGCCTTGTCACTATTCCTCAATATTGAAGGCCCACACCCTTTTGGCTCCTATCCACTGGTGTCCCAGTTCTTAAAAGGAATATATGAGACACATAAACCACAACCCCAGTACAAAGCCAATTGGGATGTACATGTAGCTACAGTTGTATCGTACTTAAACACCTGAAGGCACTGGAGCCATTGAAAGAGCTCTCTTTAAAGGACTTAACACTGAAGCTTCTTATACTAGCCACTGGGCAAGGAGGACAAACCATGTACCTGTTAAATCTGGACGGTATATGTCATCACAGTCATGTACATTTTGAACTCTTAGAACACATCAAGACCAACAAGCCCAGTAAGAAGACAAATAGCTACCAGGCAGATAATAACTCGGACTTGAATCACCAGGAATTGATGCAAGTCAATTCACTGCTCATAGCACCAGGGAAGCTACTACATCCAAAGCAAAAGAGAGAGAGATCTCCCTCTGGATGTTATCTTAGCTACTGCTGGATGGGGGTCAGCAGCTACTTTTCAAAAGTTTTACCACAAACCTTTCATCCAGCAGCCTACCTTAATGGACACAGCTCTTCAGTTGTAGCTCAAATCAAACAAACAATTTTTTCGTTCTATGTTTTAGATACCATTTGTTCATATTTTCTTGTAAGGTCAATGTTCTTCGATGTCTTTGCTCAGGCTGCTGGTGACAAAACTATGTTACATGTATTCAGGTGGAATAAGGTCATTGTTTCATTAAACTCGATATAACCTTATCCTTTTTTCTGACGGACCATGGACACCATACTGTACACATTTTAGAAAGACAAGATACAATACGGCGATAAACAGTTGGTCTTACCCAGCCTGTTTGTGCATTGAAAACTCAATCATTCACGCTTTGCTTTTGCTGATAAACATTTCCTGATATAATTTTTGTCAGTAACGTAGCGTGACCAAAGTTTTCAATCCTTTGATAAACGCTGACAGATATTATGTCAAGATTCGATGACTGCTGTTAATTAGCCCGATGAAGAATTTTGACCCGTTTCCGATTCCGTTTCATTCGGTACCGATTGAAAATGGAATAGGAAAAAATCGCACCCGATTGATCGGCATCGGCGTGACCCGATGCCAATATTTGGATGCGTTCCCCAAGGTAACACTGCCTTAAGTCATGTTAAATTGCCTTAAGTCGCCTTAAGCCGCCTTAAGCTGCCTGATGTTTTGGACAGTTTTTTCTTAAGTCGCCTTAAGTCGCATTAGGTCGCCTTAATTTATGGCGACTTATGGTCCCAGAGTAGGCCTAAAGTTAAGCGTAAATATTGTTTTATGCCTAGTTAGGCCTAAGGTTAGCATTTCTAAAGGGTTTGGGCTTTTTCAACAGTTACATTATAACCTTAGTCTGGGTTTGTGGTCATCTGGTCATTTTTGGGTTCTAATTTTCCAGTGAGGAATGTATCTGAATGGACGAAATGATATAAGAAATGAATCATATATTGAACTGCGGATATGAAATGAAGTAAAGCTATGATCCTCGCAGTTATGGACTCAATACTCATGGTCAGTTAACACACACTAACCGTGGGGCAAATTTTCCGGATACCCGACAATCATACAGACTGTAAACAGTCTTCGACACTATACATCGGAGTGGCATTTCAAGTTTACTCCCTGTGCAAGTCGTAAACCTTTTTGGATACATGTCATCAGTAACACTGCAGTAGCAGACCTTTCTGGAAACAAATGTTCTCTGTATACATGTATGTTAATTTCAGATTGACAAAAACTGTTTCTTTGAACGTAAAACTATTCTGTAATGACTTGCTTGAGACCCGAGTTTCATTGCCCGGCCTTGTTTGTTTATTCCCTTACGAGAAAAATCAACAGTCACTGGGATCAGGTTAATTGGGGAAACATTACATGTATTTACAAAAATGGCAGGAGAAAAGAAAAAGACAACATGCTGCCCTCGTATGAACTCCCAACTCGAGGTATCAAAAGTTGGATGGAACAGCTTTTGCTGCATGTACTTCGTCCTGCGATGATGCCGTTCTCCGTTCGCTCGCAACGTTTGTCGTTTTCAAAGAATGAAACCTGATTCTGGTGAACAAGTCTAGCACCGTCGACCATCACTATAATTTTCCTCCTTATCATTGCATTTAAGAAGAGATGTAAAAAGATATGAACCGTTGCGTTACTAGAGTGGGCGCATGGTATGCAAATATTTGGCTGTGTCAAAAAGTGGGACGGGGACGTGGGGATGCGGGAACGTGGTGACGTGGGGACTCAAGGACGTAGGGACCCGGTCATGCGGTGACACATTCTCGAAGTATAGAATTTCAGAAATGGGAGAACATCCCCAAGAAAGTTGGATTGCTTATGTTTTGCAAAAATGATCATCTGTATGCTTTTCAAGTACCAGGTAAATACACAGCAAAATTAAAAAATTGGATTCTCGAAAAGTCATTTTCGCCACCCGTCACAGAGCTCGATTGTGAAACAAAGCAGAAGACCTTAAGGCCCATTGCTGACACTGCAGCTGAAATTTCACATTGCAGCGTTTGTTGTTGTTGTTGTACAAAAAGTTGAGCCTTATGACTTCTCTGTAACTGAAGCTTAAAGACTGTGCTAATGTCCTCTTTGGCAGCATTGTGTCTAGAATAGGGTATAATTTTTCACGGAACTGACCGGTTGGTTGAAGATTTTATCTAGACTAAGAAAACCAAAAAAAGACTGAACGAACTAAACAAGTATAAACAAATCCTTTTTTGAGAGAGAAACGATTGTGGTACAGGTTTTGTTTTGGCTAGACTGTGCCAGTGACCTAAGCAGTTTCTGAGAAACAGCTACTCTAGGATAGGGAGGATTTGGGGGGTTTACTCTGGTACGGGGTTGCAAAATTCAGCTGAACTAGCTCTGGTATAGGCTAAGGGTTCCAGGGTCCCAGCGGTACATCCCCCACCCAGAAATTCAAGGCTAAAGTACCGCCCCGGGCCAGATGCTAAGTAACCCTTGACTCAAGTGTGTTAAGGCTTGATCAAGCTCATAAATTGGCATATTTTTGTTTTACGAGGAAACATTCAAGTATCCAATCGACGTTAATTTGAAATCTGCATGCTTAGCTCTCTACTCGCTCCTTCATCTGAAATATGTCACATGATTGTTAACGGCTAAAAACAATTCAATTATTTTATCGGAAACAAGGATGGAAAAAGATACCTTGCTCTAGTACTCCTATCGAGGCTTTAACACTCCCTTTTAATCATACAATGTATGCCCATCTTAATGGAAACGGTAAATTAAAATTAAAAGAAAAAAACAGGTCAAATCACATAGGTCACAATGAAAATGCACAATATCACATTTATTTAATAGGTCGAATTATACGCTAATGGTAGT
>NC_090891.1:15414386-15421886 GCF_036669925.1 Montipora capricornis | reverse complement strand
TTTATTAAGATCGTTTTGAAGGCCGGAGGAGGTGTTGTTGATTTTATAGATTCAGTCGATAAGAGTTCGGATAAGGCCAATTTTATAGCGTGATGGAGTAAAACTAAAGAAATTAGTTAAGAGACCAGTGTAAGTTTTTTTATGAAAAACTGAAAAAACACAATCACGCGAAGTGTTGTCAACAAGTATGTCAAGAAAGGAGAGTTTACCATCATTCTCTTTCTCAAAAGTGAATTTGATGTTAGGGTGCCGTGAATTGATGTAATCAAAGAATGACATAGCATCCTGTTCGTTGTGAAAGAGACAGAAGGTGTCGTCAACATAACGCCTATAGAGTAGAGGGTAGTTCGAATGGTTGAAATTATTTAGCCACGTTTCCTCGTGGAAACCAAGAGAAAGATTAGCTAGGATGGGTGCTAGTGGAGAGCCCATCGCTACCCCATCAACTTGATTTGCCATTAAAAAGAAAATGATAGGAACGAGATAAACTAAGAATAAAGCCAGGATTCGAGCCACGATCCGAGCTGGGATCCGAGCCAGCTGGATTCGAGACCTAACCGAGACCTGCCCTAACCCTAACTAGACCTAAATAGACTAGAACCAAGATAAATAGACCTAACCTAACCGATTCGAGACCTAACCTATCCGAGAGATTCGAAAATAAATAGGGGAGAAAGCTCATCTTGCTCGGATCCTAGCTCGGATCTTGGCTCGGATCTTAGCTCGAATCCTGGCTCGAAGTGTAGGTATCCTCCATAAAACGACGCAACAGTGATTGTTGTGAAAGAGGGGGCTGGGCGGAGTGTTCACAAGCCAACATCAGTGAATGATGTAGCGTCCCTTTACGTTTCAAGGGATTCATACTAATCGGCCATCGCGAGCTAACAGATCGGCCTTGCAAATTAGCAATTTATAATTCTTTGCAATTAACACTGCTCCCTTTTTGCTGTGTTAAACTAGTCGATTTTTACAGCCCCTATCCGCAGGCCTCTTACGAGGTAGTGCAACAAATAATTTAATTGGCTGTGTGCAAATAGAAATGGTGGGAAAACATGATGGTATTTACTGTTCTCGGACGCATAAAAAAAGCCATCGCATTAGGCCCTTCCACGGTTTTTGCCGCCATATTTACTGGGGGGCAAACAAAACCTGGTTGCTACGCAACGCGCCATATATTTCCTTTCAAAATAAGACGCGGTTTGCTACCCTCGAACAAGTATTTGCGTTTTTATTTGGGCAAACGCTTATTTCTATAGCCAAAAATTTCTGTCAACAAAGGAGTGACATTATTATAGGTGAGTGATCGATTGTTTGGGCGAAATACGTTTTATTCTTTGGGTTAAACGCGTTTGTTGTGATACGTTGTCCGAACGTGACTCGCGGCCGCCATTGTCGAGAAAAGCACTTAAGAAACAGTCCTTTTTGGGATTTACCTGGGCAATAAAGGAAAAACATAAAGATAAACATTGAAAGTATGGTTTGTGTCTTGTTTCTGTAGGTCTAAAGCTAAAAAGCATTATTCTTTTCCGTACATAAATTTAGTCGGGGAAATGGGATTTGGAGACAAGTGTTGCGTTGGAGGTTGCGACAATGACCGAAGGTATCCAGAGAAATTGCTTATTCACTCGCATGTGGGGAGGTTATCATTCCACAAACCCAACAACTAGATGATAGAAGCGTGATCTTGACAGGTTCAGAAGGGAAGAAAAGTTTTTGCAATAGGGAAGTCCAGGGAGTTGTTGTTTGCTCGAATCATTTTCAAGATGGAAAACCTACCAAAGGCAACCCATTGCCCACTCTTTTTCTGACTCCTTTTGAACATTCTAACACTAAATCGCCAAGGAAGAGACGACGGTTAGAATATAATAAAGTTACTGCAACTTCAACTACAAGCAAATCAACTGAATTTACAGGACCTTCAGACTTGGAACCTGATAACAACGGCGATAATCCTGCTAGTGATCCGATGGAAATCAAATCTAACTCTATCGAATTTACACTGTGCACAGCCTCTGCACAAATAACCAGAGATGGCGATGTTCGTCTGTATACTGGTATTCAGAATACAGATGTTTTGAGAATTTTGTTTGAGCACTTGCTGCCTAAGGCTAAGAACATGACCTACTGGAAGGGAAATAAGCAAACTGAGGCAGAAAGACCCAGACGCTATGCTGGCATCAGCATTGATGAATCCCCAACTTTCCGGAAACATGGTCCCCCAAGAAAACTTAAACTTGAGCAAGAGCTCTTGCTCGTAATGATGCGGCTTCGATTGGCTTTGTCGGTTGGTGATCTGGCATTTCGATTTGGAATATCACACACTCTTTGTAGTTCAATTTTCATCTCTTGGGTAAAGTTCATGAAATGTGAGCTCTCATGGCTCATCAAATGGCCCTCCAAAGAGCAGACAAAGAAAACCCTACCCAAGTGCTTTGAAAAATACTATTCCAAGGTTCGTTGTATCATCGATTGTTCAGAGGTGTTCATTGAGACACCTTCTATCTTGGAATTACAAGCTACCTGCTGGTCAGACTACAAGCACCATTGCACCCTCAAATTCCTTATTGCAATAACCCCAAATGGCTTAATCTCATTTGTATCTGACTGCTATGGGGGTAGAACATCAGACAAATACATAGTTATGGACAGTAGATTCATGAACAGACTTGAGCCATATGATCGGGTTATGGCAAACAGAGGGTTTAAGATTCGTGATGACCTGGCCATGTATCAGGCAACCCTGGCCATCCCCCCAAGTACTGTGGGCAATTTTCAAATGGCCACACAAGATGTGTCAGAATTATCAAGAATTGCTAATGTCCGTATTTACGTCGAGCAAGCTATAGGGAGGCTCAAACATTTCAAAATCTTGAGTCATGTAATGCCAATCAGCTGCCTGCCTTTGTGTGATGACATATTAGTTACATATTGTAGCCTGTGCAACCTCCTCCCACCCCTTTGTGAGTGATCACCAACAACTTTATGTGTAGCTGTAACCTCATTTATTCTATAATGAAAGGATTGCAACAGAATGGTCAATGTAGATTGACCAGTCCTGCAAAAATACTTAGCCATTTCACTCCCAAGATCCGAGTAGTAATTCTCCTTAGTGCCTGACATACACTTTCTTGTATGTTACTTTGGAGAATTTGCTATTATATCAATCCAATATCCTAGAGTTGATAATTCTCTCAATTCTCATCATCGGCTAAGTTGAAAATGTACTGATGTTGTGAGGAGAAGTTTTAAATGATCACTTTTGGGATTGAAATGGTCAAATACAGTTGTTATTGTCTATAAGACTTGTATGAACTATCATGCCTACTTATTTTAGGGTTGTAACAGCGTAAAGCAACAAAATAATAATTATTAATTGTGTAATTTCCAAGATATACTTTATGATGCAAGAAATAAACTCTCGGAAAAATTAAAAAGTAACTTAAAGCTGCTTACAAGAAGAGCAAAGCCAGTGAACCTGTTGTGGTTCACTGGTAAGGCCTTCACATCCCCAGTGATACCAAAGCTCGCACTGATCACAGCAGACACTGTTCTCGTCACTACTTTCAATTTCATTGGGCTCAAGGCATAGGGTTTCACATGTAGGACAGTAGAAAATTCCCACCAAGCCCAGTAAAGCCTTGACAACATACCATTTATAAAAGATAACTAAATTTTGCTCAACCCTTTCATAAGAAATCTGGTCTTCCTTGACTTCTTCCACTAATGTGTCTGCAAATTGTGTCCACACAACAAAATAACCCTTGGAGCTTCCTGATATCACAATCTCTCCTTGTAACTGCATGTAGTACTTGTGTGCCTTATTCAGACACACAGTACCATTTCCCATTTTCAAAAAGTCAGTTCGGTCCCAAGCATCAAGAACTTTCTCACTCCTTATACTATATGGACACTTACATTCGATGACAAATGTTCCACAGCAATCGCAGGTGCCAGTGGCATCAGGACTAGCTCCAATATAAGGGAGGTCCCTTTTTACCATTAACCCCACCTCAATCAAGTTCATGTTTGTATGCTTTGGCCCTTCTCCTCTTTTAATGCATCTAGAGCATCCTTTTCATGTACTCTCCCCCACTGTATGGACTGGTGGTGAACAATACGTGCAATGAGGGGTTTGGTCTTTACCACCTTTTTCCGTCCAGCAATTAGAGTGTTCACTTTGGTGTGAACCTCATGAAACTTTGAGCCAGTTATTCTACCCTTTCTCTGCTCAACCCACTCCGAACACAGGCTCTGAGATCTGGTGGCCCTCTCTATGGCATCACACTGCCCCTGAGTGAAGTGGAAGGATTCAAGAAAGCTAGTGACCATGGTAACCTCCCCCTCTCCCTTATGGTGTGAGGCAAACATCTCAGCACATTGTTTCAATGGGAGGGGAATACGTTCAATTTGGAATTGACTTTCCTCCATATTTTCAACAGCCTTGAAAATAACTGATCTATCAGTTATAGCAGTCTTCCACTTGGTGAGAAAAGTATTCTTGGCATCCTCAGTGACATTGCACTCACACTCTCTGCACGGATCAAAGCTTTTCTTTGAATCTGAGTTCATTTCTCTCTTTTCTGGGTTATTGGCATTGTCCCGAGAATCACTCCTTATTGTCAAGTCTTTGATTTTCTTGGGCTCCACTTCTCTAAAGGTGCAGTCATTCCATCTGCATGGTACAGATGTACATGAAGGACTAGTGAAGCCCATAGAAACTGCATGTTCAACCTTGTACAGTAGTGCCATAACATGATTGCAGCTTTGTGAAAAGCCTGCTGTACAGCTGCACCATGCAGACAGAACATCATCCTGTCTTGAATCAATGGCTACCCACACCTCCCGTGGCTCATCCCTGACTCGTTGTGAGGGTGTTACACTGCACTTTAAAATACATGTGCATTCAGTATCAAAATTGTGCGAATACACTGTTCCCACAAATCCACCAGCAAAGTAGGAGTAGGCTTTGCACATTTTGTATTTTCCCACATACTCACTGTCAAACTCCTTCTTAGACAAAATGAAGGAAAATATTTTCCCAAGGTCTATTGCTGGCCAAGTCGTTAAATCGTTTTTCCAATCTGCTATCGACCTCGGGGCACTGGGAAGACCCTTAATACGATGATTGTACTCGATTGCAAGTCTTGACCGCAACTCTTCATCATTGACCACCACCCCTACATTTCGTGCACAAGCAGAAAAAGCTCTGGCAACAAGCTCTCTTTTTTTGCCCGTAACGCCTAGCCCTCGTAAACTCAAATACTCTTTTTAACTCTCCCAAGCTTTGTTGAAGGAAATTTTCGTAAACTTCTTCAGGATTTTCGATCAACGGCTCTTTTGAGACACGAGTAGCCATGCGACCTCGAGGGAATTTATATTAGAATCCTAAAATAGAAACAAAACGAGGACAAGTGTTTAGTTGTGTTACTCGTGATTTTAGACCAGCAATCTACAGCTTCCCAGTATAAATGAATGAAACTTTTATTTTATTCCTCATTTGAGGGGTAAGTCATTGGAATACATCCGCAATTTACGTCTTGCAAAAGTTAAGTGTAACGATTGTTTTCTCAATGGCGGCCACGATTCACACTCGGACAACCTATCACAACAAACGCATATAAACCAAAGAAGAAAACGTATTTCACCCAAACAATCGATCAATCACCTTTAATAATGTTTTTCCTTTGTTGACAGAAAATTTCGGCTATGGAAATAACCGTTTGTTCACAACAAAAGCGAATAACTATTCGAGGGTAGCAAACCACGTCCTATTTTGAAAGGAAATATATGGCGCGTTGCATAGCAACCAGGTTTTGTTTGCCCCCCAGTCAATATGGCGGCCAGAAACCGTGGAAGGGTCTATTGGGCTGATTCATGCAACAGTAGTGTGCAATTAAATTCAATAGTGATGAAAATATGTTAGAATCCAAAGCATCCACGTGTTATAATTATAGTTAGCTTATTGAGTCATTTCCTTAATACCTTTGATTGCGTGGTACTCAATTTGATGGATACCTCACTGTCCACTCGCATACAAACACATAAAGAGGAAATCTGAGCAGTGGATGACGAAAAGCATGAAAAATCAATTAAAGAACTACTAAATTCTCCCAAAGATGTGCGTGATGGTGGGAAAACCATAAAAAATATATTTTCGCTACAGGCAATGTTTTGTCTTTTCTCAGCCGAGTTGATGTAATAAGTGATCATAGCTGAGTTTAGGTTTCCCTTGGCCTTTGCCAGTAAAAGGAAAAAGCTTGACGGATTTGCTGGTTTGCCGAAGTCTCGGTGGGAAGACCTCGTCGGCCAAGAAGTGATAGGTCAAGGAACCTTTGGAGTGGTGTTTTTGACTGAGTTTCAAGCTGATGGAAAGCCCGCCGAAAATCTGATTGTAAAAAAGCTGTTAAGTATAGCTCAGGATTTTGCGGCAACGTTCACCAAAGAGGCCAAGATTTTAAAGGATTTACAGCACAAAAACATTGTTTCATTTAAGGCGACATGTGAGCATCCAGTGGCGATGATGCTCGAATATCTGCACTTTGATCTCGAGACCTTTGGGGGTGAGGAAAAACTTCCTTAGCTGCCTAGACCAAAACGTTCATATTGTATGTTTCCTTCATATGTATGTTTCGTCTGTAGCTTTACGATAGCAGCAGTCCTTCGTTGATATTGTAATTACTGGCATTTCTGTTCGAATTGTACCAGCGGTTCAACAATTGCACTGTCAAAAAAAAACAATTGCACTGTTAAAATGGAGCTTGTCATTAAAATCAACAGATCAGATCTCTCTTAATTTTGCCGGTCTCGGAGGTAAAGGTACACCTTATTTAACGTCGGAAGTTCCTTTACTCTCTAGAGAGTATTCTCCCAGCAAGCCGACGGTGCGCTCATTTTGAGTTTGATCCAAAAAGAAAAAAGTTGGAAACAAATCAAGTTATTGACAGGTCAGGATATACAACAGGAATTGTTCCATCAATTCCTAGGCGAAAACTGTCCAGACACTAAGGCTTTAGCTAATATGGTGAACGACCACTTTATCAGTCTGACATCAGACTTTGTTCCCTTGACCCCCACCGGAGTAACCTATCAACAGGTTCCCCACGGCCTCCTAGTTTACCGTGAGTGTCTGGGAGGTACAGGACTCTTTATCAAGCCTAAATGTCGGGAAAGCAATTGGCCCTGATATGATAACGAATAGGGTCTTAAAGGAATTCGCACCTGAACTCGGCCCGCTAATTATGGACATTTAAAACTGCTCACTCAGGGAGGGCTATGTACCTGATCTGCTGAAACGATCCATAATCAACCCCCTGCCTAAGGTTTCCCCACCACAAGAAATCCATACTGACTTGAGACCTATCTCTCTGACCTGCACCCTTGCCAAAATCATGGAAGGGTTTGCGCGCAGCAGGCTTGTCGCGCAAATTTCGGAAAATTTTGACCCACGCCAGTACGCAAGGGAGGGGCACTCCACCACGGACGCTTTGATTTATATCCTAC
>NC_090891.1:15406886-15409386 GCF_036669925.1 Montipora capricornis | reverse complement strand
TTGTTTCCAGTTTCGCTTGGGACTAACAATGGTCCCAAGGGACAACAAAAACAATGCTCATGCAAAATACCAAAATTAAACGACGCTTACCTGTAAGGTGAAGTTTGAGTTCTGTGAGTCATTGGTCGGGAGCAAAGGAATCATGTGAGAAAGCGCACGAGCTCGGTAAGATCAGTCTTTAACAGATGTGAGCACTTACACCCGGTCATGGGTGGGGTAGTAACACACGGGTGGGCACATGACTCCTTTGCTCCGCTTCGCTTGGTATTTTGTTTCGCCATTGGTCATTGGTCGCTACGGAGTCACGTGAGATTTTTTAAAGCAGTGTGAGTGCGAACACAAATAGGACAGCAATGATTTATAACAATATGAATCTGCTTTAAGAACATGCTCTCTTAGCGAGACTATCTTAGTTGTCACCACAGTCTTGACCCTGACATTCATTTCAATGCAAGAGAGACACCTTGCGATTGATTACTTTATAGAAAATCAATTTAACGAAATGCGTAAACGTGAACAATATTCAGATGCCGACTTTTTTCTTACTTCATATGAATATTCGTAGTCTCCAGCGTAATATAAATAACCTGACTAATTTATTATCATCTTTAGAGATTAATTATTTCTGAGACCTGGCTGAGCGGTTCTTTTCACTCGGTTGATATTGATGGCTTTAGGTTTGTCCACAAATATAGGCAAAGTAGACCTGGTGGTGGTGTAGGACTATATGTTTCTAATGATATTGAGTTTAAAGAGCGAGAGGATTTTTTTTTCAGTGATCTTGATATCGCTGAATCATTGTTTATTGAGGTGTTAAGACCAGGGGTTAAAAACATAATTGTTGGCATTGTTTACCGATCACCCAACCAAAGTGTTGACGAATTCTTGACCAAAATCAATGAATCGTTAGGCAGAATCTCTAGGGAAAATAAGATATGTTTTTTATTGGGCGATTTCAACATTAATTTAATGAACTACCAACACCATCATTCTACGGGCCAATTTCTTGATGAAACTGTATTCTAATATCTTACTACCTCTGATTTCACGTCCCACACGTATCACCCCTCACACGTCGACTTTAATAGATAATATTTTTGTGAACAATTTCTTTGTTCGTTCGAGAAGTGGTTTATTGTTTACTGACACCTCAGATCACCTTCCTGTTTTTTCTATTCATTCGGACAACACTCTAGGACATCATTCTAGACAAGATCCCATTTTTGTTTGAGATAAGAATCCGATTAATCTGTCAAGTTTGTTGAAAAACTTGAGGGTGTTGTGTGGTCTTTACTCGCAGGTTATAATGATCCACATACTGCATACGCCAGTTTTCCTAAAAAAATTACCGAAATATACAATGACTGCTTTCCTATTCCGAAGAAGAGATCTATTAAAAAGTCGTGGTTAACTAAAGCTCTTCTCAAGTCGATTAAAAGGAAAAACAAACTTTATAAACAATTCCTTCATAAACCGACACAGAAAAACAATTTACTCTATAAGTCTTACAAAAACAAATTAAATCACATTTTGAGATCGGCGAGACGATTGTATTATGAGAAGAAATTAGAATATGCAAAATCTAATACCCATGCTTCTTGGAAAATTCTTAATGACATGTTGAATCGGAAGAAATCAAAGCCTAAAGTAAACTCAATATTCACATTTGATGGTCAAGAAATATCTGATCCAGTTATCATCGCGAATAAATTTTGTAAGTATTTCTCCAGTATTGGTCCTAACCTTGCAAAAGAAATACAATCTCATCTTTTTTTTCATAAAGACTTTCTTTCAGGATCTTTTGCAGAATCTATCTTTTTCAATCCGGCAACAAAAGAAGAAATCATTGCTATTGCTCAATCATTTGCATCCAACAAAGCTGCGGGTTATGTCCCTCATAAAGGAATCTATCCATATAATCTCTGAACCTTTGGCTCACATTCTTAATTTGTCAATTGTTCATGGCATTGTACCAGATCAAATAGCACGGGTAATACCTTTATTCAAAGCTGATGACCAGTCGTTCACTAGCTATAGACCTGTTTCAGTTCTACCTAGTTTTTCCAAATTTCTTGAGAGAATAATTTATAACCGTTTATATGATTATCTAACTAATTTAAACGTCCTTTGTGATGAGCAATATGGCTTCAGGAAAAATCACTCCCCTACACTTGCTTTGATTGATTTGCATGATAAGATATCCTCTGCTTTAGATCCTGGTGACATAGCTGTTGGTATTTTCCTTGATCTCTCAAAAGCATTCGATACAGTTAATCATAATATTTAATTTGACAAACTTGAACACTAAGGTATACGTGCACTGGCCTTAAAATGGGTAAAAAGCTATTTTTCTAACAGATTACAATTTGTAGATTTCAACGGTCATGTTTCTTCTCGCTTTAATATTTCCTGTGGGGTTCCTCAGGACTCTATACTTTGGCCTATATTTTTTTTTTCTTTACATTAATGATACAGTCAATGCATCTGCGGCACTACAACT
>NC_090891.1:15401886-15404386 GCF_036669925.1 Montipora capricornis | reverse complement strand
TAATTTTTATCTCGCTGTTATGAAGCCAGTTATGCTGTACCTCAGTCCAATCTGGTCATCTTGTAGCAAGGAACTGCTAGAAAGAGTCTTACGGATGCAGAAGAGACCTGCGCGCATTATATTGGACGCCGAAAGAACAACACGCACGTTAACTATGTTTAATGAACTTACCTTCAAGAGACTCGGGGGCACAACTCCAGATTATATTAATTCTATATTAAAGACAAATTCTGAGATTCATAACCGATCCACTCGTTTTGCAAATTTAAATTTTCATTGTCCTGTTTTTAAGAAAAACACAGAAGGAGGCCAGATTTTTAGCGTACGAACTATTAGAAATTGGAACGAGCTGACTTGACTGTCTTGACTTGATTTGTGTTAATTGTTAATTTCAATTTACAGTGTCCCCAACTAGACAATTAATAAAGTTTCTTTCGTTTCCTTTCCTTGTGACCTAAAAAAGGTGAAGGATGTTAAATTTTTTAACAGGAAAATGTATATGAATGTAATCGCGAAGCAAAGAGAGACAGGAAATTTTGACTATATTTTAAGAAGTTAAGTAGCCTTTTTTTTATCAAGTCTGTAAAATAACTTGTTTTAGATAGTGAATAGTTTTTAAATAAGATTCTAGATAGTTTTAAAATACTATTTTTTGCTTATTTTTATAACAACAGTGTAAAACGTTTTAATTTTAATTTTTGGTTTTATAGAGGGACACAAGTTTATCTGTTTTTTATAACTCACGTGTTTACCCTCTTTAAATAAAGGTATTATTTACTTACTTACTTACTTACTTACTTACTTACTTACTTACTTACCTACCTACCTACTTACTTACTTACTTACTTACTTACTTACTTACTTACTTACTTACTTACTTACTTACTTACTTACTTACTTACTTACTTACTTACTTACTTACTGTCATGCTTAATTTTCTGTTTTTAGTTCAAAAATGGGTAGAAATCTAAACTAGTACTTTAGCTCACACGTACAACATTCCTGACAACCTACGTACAAGATATGAACAGTATTTATGGCACAAAGAGCTATTCGTATTTACGTTTTGGTGTCTATCTGAATACTCTGTCTCCAAACTTGAAAAAACTGGCCAGGTTTTTCAAGTTTCAATCCATTTTCATCCCCTCCATCCTTGGCTGCAAACAACAAAGAATAGCTTCAGTACACTTCAATGGTCTTTGGCAAAAAACTACAGCATTATGTTTTGGTTTTCATTGATGCAAGGGCGTCTTTTACTGTTTTGAAGTTTGACTAAGATATCGTGACACTGCCCCTTTAAAGATCATACTTAAATTAGCGTATTTTCCAAAGTTAAAGGTCAGAAAACGTCCCGTCTTCAAATTAAGAGCAGTAGAAATTTTGTTTCTAAGGAAGAAATTCGCGGCAAATTAGTGATAAGATGCGGTAACAAGGCTGTTTGCAGTTGTTGAGGAATTTCCTGGAATGTGCCTTGTTGAAAGGTCCATTCTACGTTAAATAATAATGCAAGAAGACCATATAATCTTGGGAGGATAAGGCCTGCTCCAAGTATCAGGCAAACGTTATTAATAACTAAATCACATCTAACGAGTAGTGTCAGGGAGGCCAGGAAAAACCCACATGACCCTTATCAAAGGGAACGGGAAACCTGGATGGAGCCACGACACAAACTCGGACCCTCCACTGGCCAAAAAACCTCAGTTAACAACTTAGATACCCATACTTCTAGTAACTTCAAGCATTTCAGCATGAAAACGCTTGGTGTAACGCCTCTTTGTGCAAGGATTTATCCAACCTGCATGTCTATCTTTCAGCTCGGGATCACTCAGCTTATAACCGTCGTCAAAAGCGCCACCTGATTTGAGGCTATGTAAACAATAATCACCTGGATCATTTACAAACGGCGAAATATATTTCTTAAATTCGTCTCGAATAGAGGAGTAACTAATCCCTAAAGACTTGTGGAAATAGGCACCATTCTTAGTGGGAACTATTCTACGCAAAACAGGAGAGTAAGATTCCTTAGGACTAGCCAACAGAGCAAGAGGCCTCTCAGTGATTGAAACCGGACGTGAAACCTTACTAGATCTGGCAATTTTAGAAGTATTCCCTTCACGAAATTGATCATTCTTCCTCTGGGAGACGAAAATCGACATGCCATCGCCACTAATCGAAATATCCTTGATCTTAACACTCAGTAAATCAGAAATTCGAAATAGGCCAGCATAACCAACTAATAATAGAAACAAAAAACGAATGACGGCAAGAGAAGCTAAAGCTGTGTTATAATACTGAGCGACTTTGACAACAGTCTCTAGTTCCAGGGGTTGCTTGGGTTGAACTGGCTTAGATAACTTTCTTCTAGCTCCTTCTGCGGCTGCAATAACCGTTGGATGCTCCGTGGGCGACTCCAGACCTATAGCAGATCAACCAGTATTCTTCTGCAAGGCACCTTCAGTTAACTCCAACAGGTACATGGCAATGCACAACGGACGAGCGG
>NC_090891.1:15389386-15396886 GCF_036669925.1 Montipora capricornis | reverse complement strand
GAAGTCAATTTCGGGGGGAAAACGTTTCCCACCTACAATATTGTAGGTGTACTCGGACTGCATCAAGGAAACAAACAAACAATGTATTGAGTAACAGCACCGCGCAGCCCTCCCTGTAATGTTTACTAATAAATTTAAAAATAGACAAATAACATCCAATGGGATTGATTCAGTCCGCGCCGCTGATTTAGATTCAGCTTGAGATGAATACATTTATGAAGTGATAATTGATGTAAATACGGTTGCATTGAAATGCTGAAACTCAAACGATGAGAGACAGTGTGGAAAAGCTTTTAATGAAATATTCAAGCAAAAAAGAAGGCCCAAATTATTGATAAAGGAAAAAGTGTTGTATAATCAAAACGTTTCAAATTTAAGAAAGCAAAATGGTACAAAACTGTGTTGTATTGAAAACGAAGAAAAGAGCTCTGTTGTTGAAAGGTGACATCGTACAATAAAAATAATAATACATTCGTTTATGGAAAAATGGATGACTTGGTCCCACAATACAGTAGCAAAAAGTGGTGAAGTGAGTAAGAAGAAGAATAAGAGTCTTGTTTATCAAAATTCACACAGTGAACTGATTTATCGAAAACTGAAACATTTGCGATAAAGTTAGAATTCAAAATACAAACATAAAGTCTTTGATAAAGGTCATAAATTCTGTGAATTCTGTTGAAAATGCAAAACCGGCAAGTCATCGGATGTTTAATTTGTTGGGAGAACCGTTAAAGGGAATTTTTTTTTTGTGAAAAAAGAATGGCAAAAAGCTGTTTATTTCAAAACGTGATTCGAAAATAAAAAGCTGGAAATGGTAAAGTGGAAAAGATATTCCGCTAAATGTAATTCATGGGTTTAAAATGAATAAAAAAATAAATTAAAAGAAAAACTGGCTTTGCTTTGTTTAGCAAATAAACATAAGGTCTTGGATATTTTTTAAAGTTAAAAGTTAGAATTCAAAATACAAACATAAAGTCTTTGATAAAGGCTATAAATTCTGTGAATTCTATTGAAAATGCAAAACCGGTGAGTCATCGGATCTTTGATTTGTTGGGAGAACCGTTAAAGGATTTTTTTTTTTTTTTGCGAAAAAGAATGGCAAAAAGCTGTTTATTTCAAAACGTGATTCGAAAATAAAACGCTGGGAATGGTAAAGTGGAAAAGATATTCCGATAAATTTAATTCATGGGTTTAAAATGAAAAATAAATTAAAATGAAAACGAAAAACTGGCTTTGCTTTGTTTAGCAAATACTGTAAACATAAGGTCTTGCATATTTTTTAATTGTTACAAAATGTACAAGAAGGTACGACCTTTTGTCTATAAGAATAAACACAGACTTAATGAAGCAGAATCAATAAAGGCATTTTTTGCAGAATACCTGTTGTATTAGAAAGCCGCCGTATTCTCTTGTTTGGGCGTTATGGCAGTTAGGTTCTGAAAGCAAAGACAGGTAGTCCTATTCTGGACGTCCAAGTTACAACGGATTTTAATCTTTCTGAAATTTTTAAAGCAAGAGATAATTTTCAGCTAAACAGTGTCAGCCTTTTTTCAACTTTAGTCATGTTTTGATTTATACCATACTTTGTCTTAATTCGCGGTCAAAACATTACTTTCATCTTTGGTAGGAGATAAGAAATGCGAAACGCAAGATCTAAAAAATCGCCCACACCTTTTAGCTTTTAATTTTATTTTCTAAATCAATTGCCTAAGAAAATTCAGAAAAAAAAACATGATTAAAATCCCTTGTAGCTTAAATGTCTAGAATAGGACTATCTGCTGTTAGTTTGAGAATCCAGCATAGAAAAAATAAAGTTTAAACAAAATAATAAATTTTTCGATTCAAAACCAACATTTAAGGAGCATTAATAAGATGTTGAAGAAAAAAAGATAGAGAATTTAAAGAGAAAATGTCTCCTTCTTATAAAGGAGGATTATAAAGTTCTTAATAACTCCAAACCTTCTAGAAACATAAATCATATTCTGTAGTTTAAAAAACGATTCTGATTCACGGGGAAAACAAAATCATCATAATGCAGACCAATTTACCCTAACAACCAGAAAAAAGCGAAAGCAGATGTTATATTAAACTTTTAAATTCGCTGGGTTTAAAGTAATCCGGTATAGGATCGTTACATGTGATTACCTATGCTTTGTCGTAAAATAAATGATTCTCATATGTTATGGGTATTTTATTTCCCATACAGTGATTTGACTGAAAATGAATTCCCCTTTTGATTTAACTTAAATTCGACTTAGACTTTTTCTAACGTAATTTCAGTTCTCTACTGGTTTCTCGTTTGAATATTACCTCACTCTGGGAAATTCTCTGCTATTATCCCAGGAGAGTCAAATCACTTCATAAAAGTATATTGATAAGTAAACAGCTGTTGAAAGCTGCATTTTGCCAGATTCCTTTCTCAATCCACAAGGCTTAATTCCTCACAAAGTTCTTGATATTTCAGGTAGACATTTGCATAATATTTGTCCTATTTTGTAATCGATCATATTTTATGGTTCATTTGTTCTGTCCTTTCAGTGCTTTGGATTCTGTCTTCTTTCGGAGTAGTATTCGGGAATATACACGTTCTGAACTGATTATGAAATTAAAAGTAGACAAGACAATAGTCGTGACGAAGATATATGTCTCATTTTGATCTGCATTAAGTAAAAGAAGGCCTGACTTTCTCAACGATAAAAGGTAAGTGTTTCTTTGCCAATTTTCTTCCGTAAATTTTTAAGAGGTTGGACAGTGATTTTGTTTAAAGATATATCAGGAAATTTATGTGTTTATAAGAACCGTACACCTATTATCACGTCATTTCACCACTGGAAAGTCAACTGAATAACCTCAATATCATAGTTAATAGATGTATTTATATTGGTGTTCATTTAGCTTCCTTTGCTTTTAGGCTTCATTGTCACAGTTTACAAAGCTAGTTTCTTAGACAGTCGTTATTGCTCTCAGGCTAGGGGGATATTTCCAAGTAATCTTCATTGTTTCGGTGATCGATCATGTGGTAATTGGTCATTTTTAATTTAGTTGGAAAAGAGCCATCAAGAGGACTTTTGTTCCTGAAACTGGAACCAAGCGGCGCACTTTTTACCTCGGAGACGCCTTATCTTTGTTACTTTGGTAATATTGAGATCTGCATCAGGATAAGACCTCATTGTGCAAACAAGAAGAAGTAAGTGTTCCTTTGAGATTTTTTATCCGTAATTTGTAGCGGAAAATGCTTGATGCAATATCAAGAAATTCATTTCATCGATTCTTTTTTCTTTGTAAAGTAGCTATAAAAAATTGCATTTTGTATCGGAACCTTGGGCATGTCAACGCTGCTGCAGCAGTTTTAGGATCAAATTTTTGTCCATTTAGCTTCGATATGTTCAACTTACGTACCTTTTTTATAATGTCCCGATGTTAGTGTATGTCTGCGTATAGGTAATGCTCTTTAAAACAATCGGTTCCCTTCGAAACATGAATGCGTTACATTTGTTGGAAGCGTCGATTCAAACTACGTCTTTTCGTGCGAATGGGGAGCTTTTCAAGATATGTAACGCCTACGAACTTTTATTTACACCACCACCACAAAAGAAACGGAGACTTCCTTCAGTGCTTTTGTTCTGACGTTTTTGTGGCTATAAATGGTGAATGTTAGCGTTCAGTTGAAGATCATCAGTGCGCAGTCAATTGAAACAAGTATTGTTAGCTTGCTTGCAAGCAGCTGTGAACGAAATTTCTTTGCAATAATTGAGTGTCACGTTCCTCGAAGTGCAAGGATATAACCTTGAAAATGAAATAAAGTCCTTAATGATTCCTTGTGGAGTAACTATTCTAGCATAGTCGTTCCTAATCTCCATTATTTTGCCCAGTAATAGTAACTGAGGTATGGTTAATGTACAAATGAATGGAATTTGAAGTGACGATAATCAGGAAAGAAGGGAAAGGTGAAAGGTAGGAGGAAAAGATCAATCTACCAGTAATGTTTTGTTTTCATAACCCCCAAAAAGCCATGCCCCTATTTTTAAATCACACCCCAAAAGGATAAATCCCTTTTCAGACAGTTGATAAATAACCTGGTTTTAAATTATATGCCTGGTTTCAAAAGAACAAAGTGGTCAGGAAAAAATGAGCTGGTTTAAAAAACATTCAACCAAGAGCAAAATTAAACCACAACATATACACAACGATTCTATTTGCAATAATTGCAAAGATGTGGTGAAAACCTTGGCAGCTATCGCGTTTGTCAGCGATACAAAACAATCATTTTTAATATGAACTTAGCAAAATCTTCTAGTAACGGGGGAAATGTAACGCTGTACGAATATTACATCCTCCGCTACGTCCCGGGGGTGGGGTGGGGGCGTGGTTTCGATTGACTAGTGCATTACTTGAGTATCAAGACAACGGTTAATAGAGCCTTTCAAACCATATAAGATTGGAACGTCACCGACCATATGACATCCCCGATATCAAGCCCCGACCTATGTCAGGCCCCTAAAACAAAATGTTAAAAAAAGTTCGTTTGCATTATCTGAATGATGCGATGCAAGGAGACGGGCAGTCGTCCTTTATTTGAATCAAAGGTTTATTTCGCCAGGTGGTGTAGTTTTATAGTTACTTAAAATCATTTAGATCTTGTGACGTTGAAGTTTGTAAAGAACACTCTGACACCCGAATAACTGCATGTACAATGATAATATGGAAAATTTCAACCGCTAAGAAAAGAAAACAAGGGCTTATATACTTTATATAACAAAAGAGAGTACCAGTAAACATTTTGCCTCCAATACAAACATATTCACCTACAAACCAATGTGAACTTTTCTTCAAATTTATTGGCTACAATTACTAATATACACTTGATAACAACTTGACAGACAAACTACCCGCAGTGTCGTTGTGTTTCAGTTGTGTTGTAGCACAATGCTTCTACGAGAAAATTAATGCTTACGTGCAAAACCAAATTTGACTGTCTTGTCAAAGAGATGCTCTTTAGGTGAACTCTCATAAAGCAACCATAAAAATGAAAACTCACTGCATGTCTGAAGGTATTTGTACAAAAAAAAAGTTTCTGAGCTTTCATTGTTATACTAATTTCAACAAAAAGAAACTCATATCTTATTCTTACATGTTGCATAATTTGTCACTATAGAGTATTGAGAATGCGGTCATGTACACTGAAACCTCTGATTTTAACAGTATGGGAGACGCTCATCATATTGAATACTAACTTGTACCTTGTGAAATGGGTTTTAAGTTTAACCACCCTAAAAAAGTCTGTGAAAGCAATTTCTTTTCAAGGACTGACAATCCAAATCTAAAAAAAATCTTCTTTTTTTGTTGTTGTTCAAGAACTACTGGTAATAGCAATAATTTAGCCATACAGAGATGAGTAGAGTCCATCATCTGAGCCTGAACCAGTTGCCAGTGGCACAGGATATTGAGTACACCTTGAAACAACAATTTTCATCTTCACAAATCTGAACTCGCCAAAGAATGTAGCCATGAAACCCAGGAGCAACAAAGCCATTAGCCACTCTGACACATCACCGACAACATGGTCAACATAATTCTTGTCCTTTGGGTTCCATTTATGTGAAATATGGGAGTGGTGTGTGTGGTAGTGAAACCAGTCTTTGCTTGCATAGGATGTTGCTGTGACACAGGATATAAAAAAGACTGACATCAAAATGGCCATGATGAATCGTAAGGTCAAAAGTGTGGAGGTGATGAGGCCACACGACTTCATCTTGTAGGAAATAAACGACTGTAACCAGCCGTAGCAAATACCACAGAGAAACACCATTCCTGCACCAACAATATGGACACCAACCACTGCATCTTCCTGCAAAAACATTTCGTTCAATGGCCACATACAGTAAACATGAACACGTTACATTGATTTGATTGGGTCCTATGTCCTATAAACTGGAAGCAAGTCAGAGCACAATGTAGTATGAATACCACAAATGGAAATTTCTAGACATACATCTATACCATCAGACCCCAGTTGATCAAAGGCTGTATAATGATATCCAATGTCATTCATAAAATCCTCATCAATAGTTTAAAATTAACCACGGGTAGCTCAAACGCCAGTTAGTTTTAACTATGCAGTAAAATTTCGCTTTCGATTGATTCCTGCAGCCGGTTTCAACTATTTGCACCTCTGTCAACTGCTCCACGGCGCCGGGGACTTAAAATAAAGAATACCATGTCGCTATTCCGCGACAATTACAATGGACAGATGACGAGGAAAATAAAGAAATAAACTTTCGCTGGAGGACTCAGCAACCTTGTTGACGATCTCATTAATACTAGGGGTTTGACATCGCAGGTCGGGGCCTGATATGGTGTGTCATGGCTTTATATTGACGATCGAAAATCAGGGGCTTGATATCGGTGGTCGGGGCCTGATATGGTGTGTCATGAAGTCATATTGGTGATCGAATGTCAGGGGCTTGATATTGTAGGTGGGGGCCTGCTATGGTGTGTCATGAAGTCATATTGACGGTCGAATATCAGGGGCTTGATATTGTAGGTCGGGACCTGATATGCTGTGTCACGAAGTCATATTGGCGATCGAATGTCAGGGGCTTGATATCGTTGGTTGGGCCCTGATATGGTGTGCGTGTGGTGTCATGAAGTCATGGTGACAATCGAATATCAGGGGCTTGATTATCTTTGGTCGGGGCCTGATATGGTGTGTCATGAAGTCATATTGACGATCGAATATCAGGGGCTTGATATTGTAGGTCGGGGCCTGATATGGTGCGTCATGAAGTCATATTGACGATCGAATGTCAGGGGCTTGATATTGTATGTCGGGGCCTGATATGCTGTGTCATGAAGTCATATTGACAATCGAATATCAGGGGCTTGATTATCGTTGGTCGGGGCCTGATATGGTGTGTCATGAAGTCATATTGACGATCTAATATCAGGGGCTTTATATTGTAGGTCGGGACCTGATATGCTGTGTCATGAAATCATATTGGCGATCGAATGTCAGGGGCTTGATATCGTAGGTCGAGGTCTGATATGCTGTGTCATGACTTCATATCGACGATCTAATATCAGGAGCTCGAAGACTGAAGATCTTAGTAAGCATCACCTCATTTAGTATCACCTAAGTAGTGGACTAATGCAAATCCTGCATTTTGATTGGCTACACTACTAGAGGACTATTGATATTGGGGGCCTGGTATGGGGGGCTTGATATTTGGGGCTTGATATTGTCAGTACCGTTCCAAACCCTGCTCTTTCAAGCACTGGGCCAATTTAAGTCCGAAATTCGGTGTAACTTCCAGCTTCCAAACAAATACTGAGCAAATTGTAACAGAATTGAGACGACCTTTCTCTGATAATGACTGTGTTTTCACGGCAGCCGTTGTCTCACATTCCTGAAAGTAGTTTGTTTGCAGACAAATTCGCTAAGCGACTTTTGAAAATGATACGTGTTTTCACGGGGTGTCTGTAAAACGAGGACCGGATGGC
>NC_090891.1:15376886-15381886 GCF_036669925.1 Montipora capricornis | reverse complement strand
ATCCTTTGGGAGCAGCCATCTTTAAATTCCCAAGTCAAACATCTTAATTTATCCCTTTTATACTAATTAGTTTCTTTTCTTAGCCTAAACAGTTTGGTTTTTTCTGTTTTGTTTCGTGGTTGGGTGTTTTTATTCTGTTCTCGCCTTCATCCTTAATTATTCATGTTATATCTCACTTTGTTACACTATTTATTGCTCAACTTTAGTTTATTTCTCATTTGTCAACTGACGATGGATGATGTTTCATCCGAAACATGTATTGATTAAATATGAATTTCAAAAACATCGTATGGATCATCAAAGCGATATCTTACTTCGCGCTGCCAAGAAGTTTTAATAGTAATAATAATAATAATAATAATAATAATAATAATAATAATAGCACGCCTGTTGTATTTCCGATTTGAATAACGGCAAGCAACAGCTCCTCATTGGCTGAAAGTAATGCCTACCTGACTTGTTGGCTTAACTTTAGTGAGAATCCCGTTGAAGTTTGCCGACTTGATTAGCTTTAAGCGAGTTGGAAAGCAATGGTTTCATGAGATTTCCGGTTGCCACTAGCTAAGCGACCTTAAAAACCACTGGTGAAAACACGACCACTGGCGTATAGGACAACTTCAACCATAGGCAGCCCAAGCTCGCGTCACTACAGACAGCCGTTGAGAATTTAAACGCGTTATAAGACTTTGTATGGGAAATCAAATATCGTCGATTATAAAGCCTAAAAAATGCTCAATTTAACTTTCATTCAATAAAATGAATCAAAATGACTCACCTCTGGTGTATTCTTGTGCCTTTTGGAGCTTATTTTACAGTTTCGGGAAGTCGGTGTTTTCAATGTTCTAAGACGAAGTCAAGGCTGCACACTACGATTCCGACCGTTGTCAGCTCAGAGGCGGTTTGCGACTCGAAAATCCATCCCAGCCAAGATTTTTTCACGCAAAGCTAAAGCCACATCATTTGCGAACCTCCGTGAATGTTTCATCGTCAAAAAACCCCACGCACTTGGCTGGAAATGAGCATTTTGTTCTTCGATTTCCATGATAGCTAAAGAATTAAACCGCTTATGATCGCCGACGAGGACACGGAGCTTGGGTCCGAGGTCAAATTAATTCCACCCGATGGAGGTACAGTCATTACAACACTTACCCCATTCCCGCAGCGGCTTCTCGTAACAGCTTCATGGTTACGAGAAGCCGCTGTGGGGATCTGAAAACACAGAATTCCCGAAACGGTGTAATAAGCTCCAAAAGGCACAAGAATACACCAGAGGTGAGTCATTTTGATTCATTTTATTGAATGAAAGTTAAATTGAGCATTTTTTGGGCTTTATAATCGACGATATTTGATTTCCCATACAAAGTCTTATAACGCGTTTAAATTCTCAACGGCTGTCTGTAGTGACGCGAGCTTGGGCTGCCTATGCTTCAACCAACCTCTAGAGGCACCAATAACAATAGAGAAATGTACGACTTCTGGTGGACGAACAAAACAAGCTAATGAGATCTTTTGTTTTCGTCCACCAACATGGCGTGAAAGTCTCCCATAGCCTTTCAAGATTAGTGGGAATTTGCAACAGAAACCCGACGTTACCTGATTCGTTTATGACAAAATAAGCAAACAAACCCTATCTAGATTTGATTCTTATTCACTACCTATTAAAAAAAAAAGAAAGAAAAATAAAAGCCTTTCCAAAAATACGTGGACTAATTATTCTCAGCTCGGTTAGCCTGCTTGCAGGCGGTAGTTGTTGTGTCGCCTCGATACACTATCAGACGCCATATTGGAAGAGCGTGGGATAGGTCTGGGCCCCGTGACAAAACGACGGGGTGGGGAGTGGGAAGAGCGGAGAGAAAACCGCCTGCCCGAAAACCAGCCTTTTCTCGGTAGCCGCCCACTTTCTTTTGAGCTTCCGGTTGCATATCACGCCACAATAATTGACCAATAAGTAAGAGACTGTAATAAGGCTGTCAATCACTGAAGCGTGTAGCTGTAAAACAAACTTGCTCTGGTAAGCCGTAAGAAATGTAAGCAAACCGGCAGAAACTGCAGCAAACGATAACTGTAGGTTTTTCCCATTGCAATTTCTTGTTTAATACGGAAAGTTTGAAAAATTTGGCAGCGATCAACTGCGGCTTTGATTTACGGTTTTGATTTACAGTGAAGCAATGCATTTTATGAAATCTAACTTGACGTTTCGTATGTGGCAACATACATTTTCAAAAGTAACCTTTATTATATGAAAAATATTTATATTTCAAAACAAATTGAGAGCGAGCTGTAATAAAGTGACAATTAGCATTTAAGGTCGGATTCAATTCCTGTGTAAAGAAGGTTTCGTTTGCAGTGGTAATCAGTTTTCCCAGACGCGAGAATTTCAAAATGATCCCATTTTATGTTATGTCCAGTAGTCATAATATGATCAGCAATATCTGATGTGTGTTCATGCTTGGAAAGCGCTTCAAAATGTTCAGCTTTTCTATCCTGCAGTCGGTGCTTCGTTTTGCCGATGTAGAAGTCATCGCAATCCCAACAATTTGTATAGGTAATCGCATGGGGCCGAGTAAAATTAAGGATTAATATCACGCGTGTTTTCAGAAGTTGCTTGTTAATAACATAGCGGGCAAAATTTTCTTAACACTGTTGAGGCACCTCAAAAAATAGTCAGCTAAGCTGAGTTAAAACACTCGTTCGCTCGGAAGCAAAACAACTGACAAACAGACAAGCAAGTCAACTTGCTCTTTGTGTCCAAAACGAGTATAGATGATTTTTATTTACATCCACTCGAGAGGAAAATACGAGTTTCATTCCTGAACAACAGTAACAACGATTAAACCAAATGTTAAGCTTCAATTTATTTTATTCACCTGTGATGTAGAGGTTTTTACCACTTGCAAATACGCATCCGTAAACATAGCAAACGGTTTGTCCAAAAAAATCCACCAAATTTGAGCTACTCGTTCCTCCCGTCAATGGCAAATTGTTCTGTGACCTTTTTCAAGTTGTTGAGCTGCAAGATGTCGTGGTAAACTGAAAGCCCTTGACGAAAGGAATCATTTTGTTTTTCAACCACACAATCCCGCTACGCCGGGCGCCATGTAAGCCGATCCAAGTTTTAAGCTTATCACGAAAAAAACCTTTTGCCCTTGTTCTTGTCCCTCGAAAATTCAAATTTCAGATCATCTTTTAAAGTCAATTCTAAAATCTTTATGCCTTTTCGGCGAATGCAGCGCGAATTAAAAGACAAACTTCGATGAAGACGAAGTTGTTTTGCTCAAACAGAAGAAACCAACTGAATGTGGAAGAGATACGTTCAGCCAATCAGGAGCGAGAATTTTTGGCGCTCGACCAATCGTGAGCGAGTAATTTTGCCCTCTTCTCAAGCAAAATTAAGAAAAAATGCCCTCTTCATTGACCAATCAGTATTCAGTAATTTTGCCCTCTATGTTATTAGCCTTGTAAACAACTTTCGATCTGTGGGAACGATTCAAGCGATCTTTGTAGGGAAAGAAAGATTTGATTCGCCGAGTGTTAAGAAAAATAACTTTGAGATTAACGGTCTAATAAAACGTATTACAGTGCGACGCGCCTTACCGTGGCCACCCAACAAACTTTCACATTTGACAACTCGTATAAGTACGTCAACTCAAACAACCCATTCAACGGTGTTCAACTTACAACCGTGCGAACTTTGCAAGGAGGGGTGACTGTCAATCAAATTCGCTCACCCTGATCGGCGTATAAGTTTTCAAAAACTTTGTTAGGTGGCCACGGTAAGGCGCGTCGCACTGTAACGTACACAAGATTAACTATGTTATTTTTTTCTTCATCTGTCTTTTGGCCGAAAGGAAGCGTTCCTCCAGCGCTTGCTCTGCAGAGCAGTAGATGAAGATAGGAGGATCTTCGATAATTTTCTTAGAACTCTTTGAGGTGAATTCTGCTGCCGAACACAAACCTTCCAGTTCGACAATCTGATCTGATATGATGCTCTTGAGTGGGCAAATTACAAGCACTGAAACCGGACGACCTTCAAGTTTCTCACTTTCGGCTATCGCAAACACTGTAAATATCATGCTTTTCCCAAAGCCAGTGGGAAGCACGGCCAGCACATCTTCACCATTTAGTAAACTAACTATCGCCTGTTTTTGTTCACGCTTCAAAAGAACGCTCCTTTCTCTTGTCACCAAGAAATCTAAAGCACTTTGCATCGCTCGATCGACATTCGAGCTCATCATTTTGCCTATGGTGACAAGAGCGGTATATGAATATTAAATCTTGTGTCGATTGACAGCATGTCTGCCGACCAATCAGAAGACAGCGTCCACCGGCGGACGCTGCGAAATTGTGCTACTCAAAGGGGGCTGGTTTTCGGGCAGGCGGTTTTTCTCTCTCCTCTCCGCCCCCCTCCCCTCGCTCGCTTTGTCGACCCTCAACCCGGCCCAGACCTAGCCGCGCGAATCCAAGATGGCGACCTCATTACGAATTCCGGGTTTTCGACCATCCAACCGCCTGCGTGCAGGCTACAGCTCGGTTGTTTCGAAAGCCAAATTAAAAATTTGTTTTTCCTGCATGTGCATGTGCATGTGCATGTGTAAATAAATGACAGTTAAGTCCTCCGCCACGCGCATTGTCTCTTTAGCCATCACATTTTCTTGAAAACTGTTCGAATAAATCGAATTGAAATGATTCAAGGAAAAGGACTGCCTTTCGTATCAAGAAATGGTCTACTCTGGTGACTCAACTTTTTTTCTCACATCGCCAAACAAAAGCCTATTGTTCTGGTGCGCGCTTAGGAAATTGAGCGGAAACTTGACGAAAGTTAATTATAATTTTTGGAAAATTGTCGGTATGTTTGATTTACTGCAAACACGCCACCAGCGTGGTCGATATCTTTGTCCTCAACCGATATTTTTCACCACTTGAAAAACGAGAACTAAGATCCTTTATTTCGAGATTTAATAGAACTTCTTCTTTGTTGTTTGAATTTGCAATTTATTCAG
>NC_090891.1:15364386-15374386 GCF_036669925.1 Montipora capricornis | reverse complement strand
GCCATTGATATCCTGTTTCACTGTTGCATCCAAATTTGTATATTTTAACAGACAATCTGATTCAGGCTTTCTTTTAGTAATAATTTCTTACAGCAATGTGTATAGCAATGTTTTTGGTTACCTTTCTTACCGTTTTTGTCTTTCTTTTGAGATGACTTTTCCTGACTGGAGATTTATTGTTTTCTCTAAGGCAATAACTTAAAGAGTCCTTTTAATTTAACACATAGCTTCGAAAGACTGTGCTTATTCTAAGAGTTGACGGGAAATGAAAGGCACTTTCCTCATGCAGTGAAATCACCCCGGCGTTTTTCGAGAATAGAGAGAAATTTCTTCGGTTGGTTATTTTGATGTTATTTTATTACATTCTCTCTTATTAGCAATTTTGCGGATGCACACGATTGTCTATCGGAGCGACCCATTTGGATTATATAACACTTAATCTACAAGTATCTGAGAAAGTTGCCAAAAGAGCGATTTGTCTTTTCGCCGATTAACGCAGTCTTATGATAAATCAAATCCTAAAGATCAACTGATAATTGAAATGTCCAGTCAGTTTTAATACCCTCCGAATACAATGTCAAGTGATATCTATTGCGCACGATCATCAATATCCACCACTATTGCCTTTCTTCGCCAGAAAAGCTGCAGTCTTAACCCTCATGACAATAAGCTTTCCTCGTTAAACGCTTTGACAGCCAGAATGTGAATCAATATTAATACTCTGCAATCAGTACGTATTAGTACGCGCCTATTTGCTTTTCAAAGACAAGTAAAAGCTCATTTCGTCTCCTTGCCTTTTCGTAATTACAATGTCACATTTTTCCTGTTTAAATAACTATCAATAACTATTCGATGGATGGAGAAAAACCGCGAGTAGTCCCTTGCAGTAGTTCTTTCCTGCTAGCAGAGGTCTATTTTCTCGTATTTGTCAGCCCAGCGAACGCGAAAGAAAGGAGACCCCTGTTAGCAGGGTACAAGAGTTCTCTTTTCAGGTGCATTTTATCCATCCGCAGTTTTTATGAGTTGTTTGAAGACGTTTTCCCCAATTTCTTCTTTGTGGGCAGATGATACATTGAATTTAATTTCTTTATGTACATATAAGCTCTACATTGTTTGCTTTAAAGCAGCTGTGTTGGTTCTTTTGGTCTCGAACAACAGCAACAGAAATACCCGAAGTGAGACTTAAAGCGGCTCTCAGACGCGCCAACTCTTATGATTTCATTTACATCCTTCAGCTTTGAAGCAGGTTCAATCAAATGTCTGTACCCTATATTTTGAATCACCTTAAATTTGAATCAACACTCTTTGGATAGTTTTTCAATCACTCTTTCTCTCGTTTCACAGATCTTTTGGATGTCTATTTTTGCGAGCAGATATTTGTTGCTGAACCACAAATAGCCTTGCTTTACTCAAAGGATCCGCCATCTCAAGGTAACATAATCGAAATCGAAGACTTAAGAGTAACATAAGAGTAGACATTTAAGCAGAATTACATTTGTTTTTAAAGTTAAATAAGAACAATAATTTTTTTGTCAATCGATTCTCGTCAACCCTTTCACAGTGGTCTCGTTTTCTGCAATCGCACTTGCAAACAGCTGATTTTGGGAGCAGCATTGTCATTGTTGTTTACAACATGTAGCTCTTTTACAGCAAGGGAAAGCAGATTATATGAGTTTATTGAGAATCTGGTCAGATTATTACTACTTTGTCTAAAAGCACCAAGTCTTAAATCCAGTAACTTCCTGTCGAAATCTTAACTCGTAAATTGTGATAGAGAATATAAAAAAGTTCCACGATCATTTGAAAAACGCAGATATTCTCTGAGAGAAATTAAATATTATCTAGATTAACAATTGCCAGTATCCATAGACCTAAAGAAAATACAGGGATTACTGGATAAGAGTTTTTAAAGTGTCCCGTTCAAGCCTTAAGATGCTTGTTTACTGGTGTGATCTTTATCTGGGAAAACCCATAGAAGGGAGTAAGTACCCCCCTAACCGGAAGGTATGTAAATAAAAAAGCGGTTCAAACGCCTGCTGAGCAGACACTAATACGGCCCCGACGACGGTAAGCCGCGACTTTACAAACACTTTAAGATTTGACGTGAATCTGTAAACCAAGTTTTTATGTTAAAATTTAACTAGAGCATAAACGGTTGTGTTTGGAAATTTACTCTGTAGGATGGGATTACCTGCATGCTTTCTAATTTTTAAACCCCAGTTTTGTTTCATAACTGGGCTTTCGTTTAAGATAACTTAACACGAAAATATGCGGGTTTTAGAAACGCTCTTAAATAGTCCAAGTTAAATACATTTCATTCTTCACGAAGACGGTAGCAGCCAAAACGTGCGCCAGCATGGGGTCAGTTTCACAGACTCAAAATGTTGTTTGCTGTTTATGTTGAAATTTGACAGATCGACACAAGCCATTCGCCCAAAAATGGTTACACACCCAAAAATTGGAAAACTTGAAGCTAGGGTTTATAAATCCCAGAAATATTAACCATGTAGAAATTTATAACTTATGTTTCGCTTTAGCCTGCGTAGCAGGCGGTTTGTTGAATTTTAGACCCTTCTTACGAACGGGTTGACCCTCGATCGAGTAATCGATTGAACGAATCAGTGGTCCCCAAAAAGGCGAATGTGGAGAGGACGAGGGGAAGCCTAGAGAAACCGCCTGCGATTTTCGAAGCCCCGTTCGCGCTAGAGGAGGGAGAAAATATCGCTCCTGATTGGCTGAAAAAGTACCAAAAAAATCCACCTGTCAGTCCTTTCATAGAAGTCTAACCACGAAACATGGCGGAAAGATTTTAAAAAGTCTGGAAAATTCTTTGCGGGATCTTCAGGAAATTGGGTATTTGGTGTTCAAATTTAATTTAAAGAGCAGAGCGGAGACACTGTAAAGCAGCCTATGAGAGGAGGTTTTCTTGTCCTTCCCACAGGATTTGGCAAAAGTTTCATATTTCAGCTTTTTCTGAAAATAAAGGGGAGGAAAACCGGCGAATTGTGTTTTGCATTAGTAATCGCACCTTCGAGAAATATGCCCAAGTTAAATAGTACTTCGTTGACGCAGACAAGTTCTTGCATTTTCCAGTTCTCGCTTTCTCTTGGATTTCGATCCAGGTTTTTGTGCGGCCATCACATTCAACCGATCACTCAAAAGGAAGAAGCGTCTAAAATTAATCAACCTCTTAGCCAGATTGCAATTTTTGGAGAAATACCACTGGTATGTTGTGTAATACCTTGTGGTCAGACAGACGCAGGCTTAGCACAAAAACATTTCTTACCTTTTTGCGTACTTCTAAACGTCGGAATTAATCCAAACATTCCACAAAAAGGATTTTTTTTTTGCTATATTCAGAGATAAATTTCGCTTTCCGGCGAAAAGCAATTTAAGCTTAGCAACGCTTATCGCAATCAATTGCCATATAAGGTCAAACTAAGGTATATGAGCTGATAACCGAGATTGAGTGAACCAATCAGAGTACGAGAAATGCATTAACCGAGGTTGAGAATTTAACAATTCTTGTTAGTCAAGAATTTTCTGAAAGAAAGGTTGTTGCCCTTTTTTTTACTTCATTATTGAAAGAAATGGTTCTTTCGTGAAGGGTTTGATCCCAAACACGAGTGAGACAATTAGCGGAACTGCAGACAGCGGAACCTAGAGAAATGACTGTTTTTATTGAAACCCCATGATAAAAACGATGAGTTTACATTAATATTTGTTAAATATTGACTGTACCCGCCGATTATCGCGGTCCAGGTGCCATTTCTAGCTGTTATCTGGGTGTTCAAGTTAGCCGATTAACTGATGGTTGCGTGACAAGTCACACCGTCTGCTCAATTCTCTACTTCCGGGTTTTTTGTTGTTGTTGTTGTTACGAAGGTATTCCGACGAAAAACTTACTATGCCATAGTCTGTGGAAAAGTTGATAGTTTGTAAAATTCACTTTATTTGATTAGTCTCGACGATAAATAAGTGTAGCCTATACGCTCACGATTCAAGTGCATTTATGAGCATGGCCTAGGCCAAGATCAGGGAAACCATCCCACCTCCAACCAATCTCGACCCCAGAGCTCTTGTCTTGACTGAGGGAGAGAAGAACTCTGGGGAACCCTGAAACAAGATGTCTTCTCATTGGTTTTCGTGAAGAACAATCAAAAGCGTCTCTAACTGGTGCATTTACGTTAGCACGAAGAGTGAGCAGACGCCGTAAGGTTCAAATAACCAATTTTTGGTTATAGGAGCCCTTACGGCACAAGGTCTACTACAAGAGTTTCCCAGAACCTTGGGTTGATCCGAGGCTGTGGTGACGAGAATGACCTCCAACGCGCTACGCACCAAATTCTCCTTGTAACCACAAGCGATTGATCACACCAGTGGTAGTTATAGCTGGTAATCAGTTGTCCTGAAGTTAAATAGACTCTGTAAAACTAAAGAAAATAATACAAACATAAAAGGGAAGTGAGGCGATGACCACCCGAAGCTAATCTCATCAGTAAATTCGAAAATAACCTTAAACAGACCCAAGTAATGACACGAAAAAGATTAGGAAAACTGGAAACATACAAGACCAACCTTGCCCACTGCCTTAACAACTGCGGAAAGGTACTAAAACAGGCGCTAAACGAAAGCTATAAACCAAATGACAACTGACAGGCAGCAAATAGGATCACGTGACCTGGATGTTGCGAAAAAACTAAAAGATGTTCAAACCAAGCGGGATCGTCTTTTGAGGTCGCAAAATGAGTTGGTAGGGTGTGACTTGTCATGCAATCCACCAGTTAATCGGCTAACTTGAATCAGACGGTGAAAATACGCAGATAATAGCCAGAAATGGCACCTGGAACGCGACAAGCGACGGGTACAGTCGATGATTAACAAACATTGATGTAAATCTCATCGTTTTCATCATGTGGCTTAAACAAAAACAGTCATTAAAAACCCTGTTTTGATTGGCCATTCAACCTTATTGTGTAAACGGCTCAGCCTGAAGTCAAACTAGATACGTCTCGTTTCTGAGAAAACAAGAAATAAGTAGTGTTTTGTTTCTGGACTGACGCACGGAAATAAATAGGAAGGTTTTTTTTGCATCTAATAGCAAATATGTTTTTTATTTCAATAAATGTTTTGGCTGGAAAACGTTTTTTGTCAGATTTTCCTGCCTTTGTGAATTCATCATGTTGTGTAATTATTAACTAATTTGTATGCGTAGGTTGAAATTTGATATGGGATCAGACAGAATTCTTGCTGTTTAGTCATTCTGGTGTTATTTGGGAAGCCAACAATATTTCTTCAAGCGTATCTACTGCGCATTTAGGTGAATTTTTATGTTCTTAACCAAATTTAATTTATGCAACAGTTATTTACAGACAAGAGGCTATTTTTATAATTTGATAGGGTGTTTGGGTAACAGCACAAAATTTGAGTAGGATAAACACATACCAAATGCAACTCAGTTTACGCTCACGGAGTGTCTAGTTGATGTAAGAGGAAAGTCGATGTTGGTTGATTGAATTTATTCACAAACAAAAGATTTCGCCTGAATTTCATCGCCAATATTTTATTAAAAAAATAAAGAAGCCTTGCCTGTGATCTGTTCTGTTTTAAAGCACGCGCAAAGCGCATAGTGCACGAAAGAAGTGTAGGGGAAACAAGAGACATAGTCGAGTGTTTTTCCTACTTCTTGAGTGATCTATACTCTTCCTGAGTGCAGAACAGATAACAGGCGAGGCTTGTTTATTTGTTTTCTAATGAAGAATTTTTTAATTTTCTCACGCATTTGGCTAAAATTTTCGACAACTTTATTTTCCCAATCCTACGAGTGGCGTCAGCCGTGCACCTGTACTTTCATAAAGCACCCTAAAAATAGACCCATCGCAATTGTTGTTACAAGGGTTCAAAACATTTTATTGGTTAAACGCGACCAAAGCTGTCTAAATGTCAAACCATCAAAGGCGCGAAAACGTCAAAAGCAAGTTCAAAGCTAGCTAACAGACGAGTGCAAGTGGTTTTTCAGTCTAAAATCGGGGCAAAAAGCAAATTGTTCAGTGAAATCCGGCTAAATTTTCGCTCATAAAAATCTGAACAATTCTCGGTTTTCACATGAAGTCACGGTCGCCATGTTGGAGCCCCGACCAAATCCTCCGGGAATTTAACTCTATTATTATGCACACCTTTTCTTTTGTTTTCGTTGAAAAACTTGGCTGCTGATCAAGTAAGTGAAAACCAACAATTGGAAAACAAGCTGCTTAACTCGTGTGGCTGGTCCGGCTGGTAAACAAACTGCTGCTGTGTTCGGACCGCTAGTTGTGTTGTATGAATGGACTACAGTTTAATTTATGGAAAGAAGATCCCCAAAACAGATTACAGGTGAGGCTTCTTTATTTGCTTTACACTGTATAATAAAGAATAAACAAATTTCAACACGTACTCACCAAATCCTACTAGTGACGTCAGCCGTGCATCTGTACTCTCATAAAGAACTCTGTTTTAACCATTTAGAGTTCTCGTTATGTCGAACCTTATATTAAAACGAAATAAAAAACTTGTTCCTCTTGCATTGTTGACTTATATAGACGTAGATGGGCTTTTTTAAGAACATTCGAGAAGTGCGCACTTCTTTGGTGCAATTGCTTGATAAATAAGGGTTCTTTAGAGTTCCGGTGTAATAAGGTATATTGAAAAAAGGAAAGGACAGTCTTTGAAGACTTTTTTTTTCTATATCTATGCAAAGCTATATACTAATTACAAGCATTTCTGTTATGTCACACTTTGTGATAAAATTGGCTCATTTTCAGTGCAATACCTGTATCACTTTGTATTAACACATGTCGCACTTTGTGATATCAGTCCATCACATTTTGTAAGAAAATAAGCTGTCGCACTTCGTAAAAACTTTGGGAAAAAGGAAAGTGTTTCTTAACGAAGACAGCGCGGAATCAGCAAATTACTGGTTAGTAGGACTAGCAACGAGGACTTACAGTGTGGTCTGAAAACTGCAGACGAAGGACGTAAACAAAGAAGTATAATAATAAATAGAATATGACTAAATTTAAGTAAGACGTAAGACGTAACGAGTAAGAAGTGCAGAATATGACCAAATTTATATAAATAGTGCATTTTTTGCCTTTGGGAAGATGTTTTCACTCTGAATTTGCCACGTGTAATTTTTTTTTCTATTTTTAGTATTGTAAATTACATGCATAGGATGACCTTATGTTGCAAAGAAAGCGACCCAACCGTATTTAATAAAGGTAAAAATGCAAATGCGAATGATAGGAATGCAGCTAACAAAACATCTCAGTCTCGAACGTATATGTTCAAGTTTAAACCTGCATTTAAGTTGCCACAAAGAATTTTTTACCCACAGTTTCAAAACGTTACGGGAAAAGGTTTGTGGCGAAAACCATTAGTGATATTTCTGGGGTTTTTTTATTATTAAGCTGAGTTTCGGCGTTTGCGACTGAATGTTTTTCAAAATGAATATTGGGGACAATGAATCCTGCATACATGGCCGATATACCGAGCTACCAGCCACGCACTTGCCATTTTGGATGTGATATTATTCGCCGTACCTCAAGCGCGGCCCAAGATATTCTGCTCTTCTTAAGTCTACTAGAACTTCTTATTACACGGATTTAATTGATCAGTGTGCTGGTGACTCCAGGAAGTTATTTAAATTGGTTACATTCCTCTTACTAGTAGTTACTGATAAACAGTAACCGTGTCACTGGTGAGACCATCTCCTGGACAAGGTTGAGACCTGGCTATTTTGAAGGAGGTGCTCGTTGTAGGGTATTTGGGAAATGGGCGGCCTTTTTTCTTTTTCTTTTTTTTTGATAAAAAATTAATGGCATCATTGGTAGAAACGTCTTCATGCGGGCTCATCCGTACAATAGGAATAACAATCCCCTGTGGTACACCCCAATGTAAGGAGGTGCATCCCTGAGAAAACTATTTATTTCAAACAATTACTTGAATGTCGTGATCGTTAATCCTTTATTTATTGGTTTATTTATTTTGCCGACAGCATCCTCGCAGCTTACTAAAGGACACATTACCATTTAAGATGAAGTTAATGATATTTGCTGTATTTTTGTACTGGTGGAAGAATACCGTAGAAGCTAGTCAAGGTAAGAAGTAACTCTAGGTCGCTGTAGTACGTCGGTGCGCGAGAACGAGTGAGGCCAATGGGGATGGATGTCTCGGAAAATTAAAGCGTCTCGCAGACTAGTTTTCGGAAATTTATTGACACCATAACTTCAAATACAGAATTTAGCAGAAATTAACGTGCGTGGATTGATTTATAAAGAACACCTCATGAAAACGGAAGTGTAGCAGATATAGCAGGAAATTTGATATCAAATTAATTTCAACAAAACGCGACAGGAGACCTGTAGGACTTCAGCAAGACGCATTGCCTAAATTATATTTAAATTCTCTACATCACTGTATAGGGGAATTTTTAAGAGTGCTTATAAGAACACGTTTAAGCCTTGGGGCAATTCGTTTTCCATTCCTGAGAGAAGTCAATCTATTCAAATTTTCCGCCTTTGCGGCTGCTTGTGAAAAATGTTTCAGGCACAAAATGTGAAAGGCAAATCCGGGTTGAGAAACTCTTCATAAAAAGTCCAACTCGTTCACCGGGAAAAAAGGTATAATCGGCTTTTGAAGAAGACGTCTTGTGTAAAACCAAGATTTTGTGAGAAACTGTTGTTGTCAGAAATTTAAGACGTAGTGGAATAGTCACTTAATACAAATCTTTAAACATGCACTAAACATCTCCAAATATGGTCTCTTTCATTCCAGGAAATTGTTCATTTGATAAACATTTCTGTGAATGGAGCAATGAAAAGCGAAACGATACGTTGGACTGGAGACGGTATAAAGGGTACACACCCACTAGGTTTACGGGTCCATCCCACGACGTATCAGGTGAAATTACCTTTCTTTTTTATATGTGGTTATATTTGCGGTGATAAAGTCTCCTAGAATTATTAAAACTTGCAACTGAAACCATGATGCAGATACTAGCTATTAAAACTATGCCATATGTTTGAGTAGATTCCAAAAAGCCGGCTTTCCCCTTTTCGGGCGGTTTCTTTTCTACGCAATGTTTGCGTTGTTGCCACTGACGTGATGCACTGGCATATTTTTGAGGCTATTATGACCTCTCAGTTGTGCTGCACTGTTCAAGTTTCGACGGAATGGCTCGTAAACTACTCGCTTTGTGACGGCGACAAATTTTTCCTGGTTCTACTTCCATCGGGCTGTTAGAGAACCGAATTTGGTCCTCTGGCTTTGGAAGAAAGGACTCTTTGGAGATTTGGCCCCATCTGGTCACCTGTGAACAGATTCTTTGAAACAGTATTCGGTTTAATTAATACCGTTACCTGCTTTCTACGTTCCCGATGCTTGGAATTAAGGACCTTTTTCGATACCTTGAACGCTTTAAGGATATTGACCTTGAAGTTGTAAACATCCAATTAGCGATGGATGCTTCTCGGAAAGGAAGACAATATATCTGTTTGATTCGCTGTGTTGTATAGTTATTTTTTCAACCGCCAAGTAAGACCAAATTACATAAAGAAATGCAGAGATCAGCCATCAAAAACTTCGCAGACTTTCACCTCTCATCAAAGTCACTGAGAAATCTCAGAAACATGTTCATGCCACTCGTTTCTTGACAGTGTTTAGATGTTGTTGGCTTTTGATAAAATTACAAACTTACTCACCTGTAAGAAATTTCGACTTTTTCTTCACATCCGCTCAATAAAGAACGTTCGCCAGGGAAAGCCATAATAATTCTTTTTCGAAATTTGTCTTTTATGAAGAAAACGTTAGAATTTTTTGCTTACATCTCGGTGGGCCCAGCGGCTTTTCCGGGTACTTCTCGAGCCATCGCGTGCGAGGTTTGCGCTGGGTTTTGCTCCATGGGCTTACACCAACGCCAGAAAACAATGTTATCATTGGTTAAAAGAGGAAAGACAATCATGCT
>NC_090891.1:15344386-15359386 GCF_036669925.1 Montipora capricornis | reverse complement strand
TTTCTAAAATATGACTTGTTACTAATCAGTGAAAACACTATGAAATGATGTTTGTTTCGCTCACCTTTTGTTTCCCGTTTCTACATGGTAAGACTTGGGATCTTTGCGCACTCCGGGTTCTGGTTCTCATGCAATGGAAAGTTGATAGTTAACCGCAGAGTCGTCGGCAAGCGTTCGAAGAGGTGATCTTTAATTGTTAATTAAAAATTGTCTGTCTGGATCCCTACTCAACCGGTTAATAAAAAAGGTCTGCAAACAAGATTGGAAATCAAAGTATTGAAATTGAAAGTATATCTATGATCTGAACAAATCACGATAGACATTTCTTTCTGTCTACACTTTTACCATCCTAAAACTTGCACCGCTCTAAATCATGTTGCATAAAGCAGTTTACCGTTATTTCTCATTATTTATTTATTTATTTATTTACTTGTTAATTAATTTTGGTTTTTCGTGCACGGTTTCTTTTGTTTTTGCAAGTACATAAATGAGAACTGACAAAGGGTCAGTAAGGGAAAAAACGCGTTCCAGGTAGCCTGCGAGCAGGCCCTCCGAGGGACTGGGGTTGGGGGTAGAACGAGGGCCTGCCCGCATGGCCTTGTATTTTGAATGTCGCGTCCAAATTTTGGACGCAAAATACTGATTGGCTGAAATTAAATTACCTCGTGACGTCACCACTGACAAGCTCCGACAACAAGAAAGCCTCTTCGCTTCGCAGAGATGAGGTGGTCAGAAATGCGTCTGAGAAAATTGTAGAATGTTGCAATTTACCATAACTTTACATAATTAAAGGTCGGGCAACGCGATGCAATGGCCTCTCTACTGGAAGGAAGGAAGTTCTATCTCTGTTATCCACAGAATTCGAGAAAAGTCTTATTTCCCAACTGTTTTTCGTAGCGGCCAAAATACGAGGGCGACTTCATGTCACCGTGGCTGCCTCTGTTGCTGATTTAACGATAGAGGAACTCTACACGATTTTAGCAAGTATTAGGCTAAGCCGAAAAGGCGGCTCCACAAATGATTGCTCGATCTCCTCGTAACTCCGCAATACTCCGATACACTTGAAAACAAAATATTCCAATTTTCAAATTATTGAATTAGTAAAATACATATCTATAACCACAATTGAAATAAAATGGTGTAGGTATTAGAATATCTGTCTAGTATTAAAGTGTGATGTAGCAGTTGTAATGTCTGTATTTCATTAAAATAAATTTAAAAAGATAATTCCGCTTCGCTTTACCGAAATTTGGCAGCAGTTGTGGTCGACGAGTCTCACACAGTGGAGATGTGGTCAGGGAAAACGAATGTCTCTATTACGATTCCCGTCGTTTGAAGTTTGTGTGCTAAATTTTTCCCTGACGAACGAAACACTTTTTCCGCGGAAGGGACTTCGACGAATTACCGTACTGAATATTCAGCTACGCTTTACAGCATCAGCAATAGTTGTTAGGCTTTTCTGGCGAAGGCTTCCTTCCTTTACAGTTTTTTTTAGTTTCTGCCTCGGGCAAATTGAAATACACAACGCGTGGGTTTCTGTTTTCTGTGTTTTTTTTTCAATGTTTACTTCTGGTGCGCGCTGATTGGCTAATTTTTGACAGCTCTCTCAGCGTGACATCAGGAGGCGGCATTCAAAATTCAAAGGGATGTGTGCAGGCTCTCCTTCTCTCCCACCGAAGAGAGAGAGCCTGCTCGCAGGCTACGTTCCAGGTTCCGAAATTTTACATAAACCCTCATGCGGCTCACTGATCATGAAAACCACGCTGCTGGATGACAAACGGTACTTTTCATCGTTTAGCCGTGGGGGCTAAGCTGGCTTAACAGTAAATTCCATCCTTAGCCTTAAAAGAAGACATCTTTTCTGCATCGATAGACTTGATCGCTAGAAGGAACAACCGCGCGCCGGTGGCTCAGGTTGTTATGCAGGAGATCGTGAGTGCGACTCCGCCCGAACCCGCAACACTCATGGCCTTAAAATAATTGAGGAGAAAGTGCTGCCTTTGTAATAACATTCTCAAATGGTTAGACTTTCAAGTCTTCGCGAATAAGGGCTATAAATCGCAGGTCCCGTCTCACAACTTTCAATGTTTATAAACTCTGTGGGATGTTAAAGATCGCACACACTAGTCGAAAAGAGTACGGTGTTGTGGTCTGGTCTTTCATCAGCCTTGTGGTCGGCTTGGCATAATCTTCTGAATGGATTACTGATCGATGCCACCACATAACAGCAAAACAGGCAGTAGTCAAATCGAAGGAGTCCAAGTGCTGAAACTGGTAAAGTGGTAAACAAGAATACTGCCGTGCATGAGATTTTAGGATTGTTTTGATCAGGTTAAAACCATTTCGCAAATATACACCTGTGCACTTCACGAAAACGGTGTTTCGTGGTCTTCTCAGTGACTTCTACTTAATATTTATTAGATTTAAGTGCCAAAAATGCCAAAAACCGTAAGTCAATATTAACTCAATTTTGACTCAATCTTAAAACTCAAACTCAACTCAAATTCAACTTAACCTCAACTCAAACTCAACTCAACTCGTAACTCGATCAATAGTCTATCTCGACTCGTCCAAGCTTTTTAATATTAAAGACAAAGGTGTGGCAGTCCCTCAGGAATGAAACCGTTGTAAGTGGCACTTAATTTAGAGGAGAAAACGAAATTTATCTCCAAATGCCGAGGTTCTCCAAAATACCACAGATTTGGTTATTTCACGTTGTTGTTTTTCTGACGACGGCAAAGAAATGGACAAAAATAAAAAATGCACTTGCAGGGCGTGCAAAGCTATTGTTTTTGCCCTCTAAATATGCAAATTTTGTGACGTTCTCGTTGCCGTCGCCGTTGTCTTTGCTAAAGATCCCCATTAACTAAGAGGCGACAGGGTACTAGACAATTCCATCCTGTAAAAATCCTTGTGAGTTAGTGCCAAAACAAACAAACAAACAAATACCAACACAATTTTATTGCACGTACAATCAAATAATTCAACTCTTTACCAAACAGAGTCATTTTAAAAAGAGCAGTCAGTGGAAGCTTTCAAAACGGATGACTGGGGCCATGTTTTAAAAAAAACGCTGACCACGCACTTTTTATCATTATTTATTTATTTAGCACTTGCACCTTGTCTTATATTTTAACACTAACACACGCACTTTTGCACATCTGCACAGATGGGTTATCCTTTTGCAGATCACACAATTATAACAAGCAAAAAATGTTGGCTTTGCCATGTTACAATTGTAGGTGTTGGCCATTTTAGAAAAAGACAAAGACGAGCCATCTGTTTTCGCTTTAGTATTCTTTTGCCGATCACCGGATTTGCAACAAAGCTTATACGGTTATTAGAGTTCTTAAATATTAGAAAACTAACTTGGGGGAAGTCATATTTTGATAACAGGTGATAAAAAAATTGATACAAATTGTAAAATATTACAAATAAACTTATTTTTACACTTAATTGTTTCGCTCTAAAAATTCTCTAAAGCGACCGGTCAAACTCTCAAAGTAGTTATTATTATCTTGTCTCTAAGCCGAATATCAGCGACTTTGATGAAATAAAAATTAGCATCCACCATATTGTGTAATTCCTTGCAATTCTTCACACTTAAGTGTTAAGAGTTCCAGCGTGTTCCCTCGCGTTTTCCTCATCAAATCGATGGCAATTGCCCTGCAGCCAGGTCAAATTAACATTCTCTTCCATCCAACATCGCCTTAAGAAAAACAAACCACAGGTAATGATGAATTTGTCCGCATCCAGTTGACTTAACTGACCACTATTGACAAGACTGAAAGCCTGAAACAGTCATGACGTTTGCAGTCTCTGCCGAAATGACGTTTATCCAGCGAGTTGCATGAATGTACCACGTTAACCATGTACCATGTATGGTATTTCGGTGTGTGGCTGTGCTTCATATAACAAATATTTTTCTAGAATAGATAAATTTCAATCTACAGCCGTTAGATATGGCTACTTGAAAGAGGTACGCCTGTCATTTTGTTTAATCAGGAAAAGTGACCAACAAATTTTGAAAGCTGTGACGAAGGAAGGCAGCGCAATCTCCGAGTTATTACTTAGTTATTACGTGCGCGTGGTCATCCTTATATTCTCCCCAAGAATGAAATTGAACGCTACAAGAAGATTTTTATAAATCGCTGTTTATTTAATTTTGTATGATTCCTTTTTTAGTCTGTTTGGCTTTTTTTGAAACAGGTTTAAGTTGATTTAATTTTGAGCCCTCTGCCTTTTTGTTATTGTAAAAAACAAATTGATGTCAGTTTTTCATGCGTCTGTCCTGTTATGAATTTCGTCATAACATTGTCAAATTAGTCTGTTTTCTGTTACGACTAGACACTTAAGCAAAGTTCCTTTCCTTTCCTTTAGTTAAATTTGGTATTAATTGCGTGATCGACATCGAGCTTGTTCCAATCACAGTGAACGTACGGCCACCTTCCGAACATCTCTTGAAGCGAGGAGGGCTTAAATTTAGATTACAGTATCTAGTTGATTCATTATGGATGTCAGAGTTTTTTTTTTTATTAGCAAATCATTTATATATTCTGGAGTATTACCGTTGAGGCTTTTGTAGGTTGAACTGCAGCGATTTACATACGACTTAGCACAGAAAGGAATCCAGTTTAAGGTATTGAATAAATGAACAGAAGAAGCCGTTTTTTCGGCATTCAGAATAATTCTAGCCGCCAGTTTCTGAAGACGAACAAGTTTCTGAAGATTTTCCTTACTGCAAGAGGTCCATATTGAACTGCCATAAAGGAACACAGGCTTTATAATCGTGAAGTATATATTTCTCGTTGATTCCGTTTTAAATAAGGACTTATATGACGAAAGAGACCTATCCGTTTCACCATGCAGTTTTTTGCTCAACTCCTCAATGTGACGATCACAAGCAACGTCTTGATCTAACGTTATGCCAAGAAGCTTAAAATCGGTGACATTCTCAAAAGAATTTCCATTTAAATTGACATCAATTGAAAGAGAGGCAACTTTGTTCCGTAGGCGCCTTCCTTTTACCAGCATAGACTTGGTTTTTTGAATGTTGATGAACATTTTATCCTGTGCCGACCATTCAGCCAGACGTTTAAGATCCTGACTCAGGGCGGTTTTGATGTGGGAGATGTTTTCTCAACTAGCACTTTTTGGAAAAGGTCGTATCGTCAGCATAAATGTCCAGTCTGGAATCCCGTATGCTCAAAGGCATATCATTTATAAACACAAGGAAAAGAATAGGTCCTAAGATTGATCCTTGAAGAACACCTTGAAGTAACTGTTGACTGGAGGAGCAACAGCCATTTACACCAACATATTGGTTCCTACCTACCTGTGTGAAAGATATCACTGTGAATTCCAAAGTAAATTTCACTCGAAAAACCGATATTGCTCTCATCGCTTCGTGATTCATGCGATATCGGTTTTTTGCGTGAAATTTCCCGTTGAATTCATTAGTTAAGCAATCAATTTTTATGTGGTTAAAGAAAATTATTTAATTAAGCAGAAACCGGAAACACCGAAACACGGACAATTCGAAACCCTTTAATTTTCACTGACACTACAGGCAGTAAGAATAAACAACCAGGGAGCTCCGCTTTTAGGCTTGTGTGGATGTAGGTTGTCTGGAGTCGCAGTGACACAGTGACAGTGTCTCGAGTTCATTAGTTTAGCAATGAATTTTTCTTGAATCGCATGTGTTTAAAAGAAAACAAGCACATCCTCAGCGAGCGAATGGAAAAGGAAAAAAGCCATTTCGGAGTCAACTGTCAATAGCCAGCGAATAGGAATCACGTTTAAATTAAAAACCGTCAGGAAACCTTGTCAGTACAAGAAAAAAAAGGGTTTTAGTGATGGACTTTATTCTACTTTTAATTACCTCTAAAAACGAGATTTTTTTAAGTATTTCATTGAAACACGCCAGCTTGGCTTGGAACAAGAATCAGCAAAATAGGGCAATGCAACCAAGAACGGACAAACTTCAAACAAAATCTGCTCCAACAAATTACCTTTAGGTGCATTAAACAAACTTCTGAAAACACAACCTAGTGTTATTGCCACATAATTTTACGAGATCTCATTGCGGTTACGTGTTTATAACATAAGTGCAATTTTTTTTTGTCGCCGTCGAGGCACATCGAAAAATAGTTGAGCAAACTGATTAAAAAAGCACTCGTTAGCTCCCAGTTTAGAGCAAAACAAACAACTCAATCAATTGTTATTGAATTATAGTTGAAAATAAAAATTTGAGATTCATTCCTGAACAGGAAAAACCGATTAAACCGCTTTTCACAGATACGCATCCACTTGAAATAACGCATCCGCAAAAGTAAGAAACGGTCTAGTGCCCAAGGAAAGAATTTGTGGAGTAACTTCTTCCAACAAGTTTCAGCTATTTATACTGGTATTCTGTTTTGTCGTTCTCGTTCTCTCTCATTTCGTTTTGGTTCCAGTCACAGGTCCTCCAGGCATCATGCAACCTTATCAGAGCTTTTAAAGATATGCCAAAAATTGCAATACAAAGAAAAAGCAGCTCCAAAGTAATCAAAAATAAACACTCAGCTTTAAGTTTACATCCCGCCGGTGCTTGACTTGAATAACTGCGTAGCCACCGGTGTGGACCACAGCTAACAAGATATGTCAAACTTGATTGAAACCAGAGAAAAATGCGGAAAGAAAGCATTTTTCAAACCGTTTCCACCTGAACACGAAAAGGGTTGACTGTTAAGAGCTGTAGTTGACGTAGTATGGCCGTGTAGCCGTGTTGAGGCGCAGAAAATGAACCCTCCTTTATGTTTAAGTGAGGTCACCTGGGTTGAGCCTGCGATACAATCGAAAACCATCACCTGGTAGCAATCAACTTAAAAGAAAACAGCTGACCTCGATGAGCTCTAATCTTGAGCCCGCTATATGGTCACGTGATACTGGTCAGCAGATACCTCGTTTTGACAGGTGTCAATTGGATGTCCAATATAAGATGCATGCTGTAAACTAGCGTGATAGTGGTCACCTTGGCATACATGGAAGAGTGGACGTAATAAAAAATAATAATAATATTTATATAGCGCTAGAATCCTTAAAGTTCAAAAGCGCGTAACAAGAGCAATCAGAAACCCAAAAGGATTGAAACGTGTAACGGCCCCTTGTGTGCTGGGAAACAAGCTTCTGAATATTCAATTTGCTAAGTACCATATTTGGAACAACAAGAGCGATGGGTTTCCAAATATGGTACTTAGCACTGAAACATTCAACCAATCAGTTCGCACTGAATATTTGGAAGCTGTGAACGCGCGTTGCACGTTTCAACCCTTATGGGTTTCTGGAGCAATACAATATATGACTAAAATAAAAATGCAGGGTTCGTACAGGTCATGGAAAACCTGGAAAGTCATGGAATTTTATAATTTCACTTCCAGGCCTGGAAAGTCATGGAATTTAGGTGTGGGTCATGGAAAGTCATGGAAAATCATTACGCTTTCTATGAGTGAAAGGCAATAAGATCCAAAGTTAAAAAAAATTACTGACGAGTCCAAAAATCAGATTTGATTTCAGCAGAAATGTTAAACATAAGCGCACATTGCAAGGTATTTTGCTTTTACACCTCATTGTTGCGTGAAATATATGCAAATTTCTCAGACATTTGGAATGAACCAATGAGATGCGCTCAATCCCACAAGTTCATTCATGTGGAACATACGTGCGCGGACGTGCGAGTAGTTATGCGAAGCATCGCCCTTGTGTTTTTGTTTTGTTTGACCTTTCGCTTCGGTATAAAAGCGGACTATGCCGGGGAAATGTACATTTAAAGAGGCCTGGTTAAGCAACCCTCAGTTTTCGATTTGGATTGAGCGTGGAAAGTCGAGTGGTCAAGCAAGATGTAAAGTTTGTTCAAAAGATTTTGACATCCAGAACATGGGAGAAGCGGCCGTGAAAAGCCACATGAAATCGAAGAAGCATATTGATGCTGTTGAAGGTAAGCTTATACATGTAAATTGTTTCTCCTGCCTCTTCGTACACTTATGAAAATAGATAGGCTTGAAGATTTCCCCAAATTTCGTACTGAGAATGAGCCGACATGGTAATTTCAATTCAATTACCCCCCTCTTGTTCTTGTTATTTTCCCGCGAAAAACCTTAATGTGAGCAACAGTCGCCATTATGGATGATCCCAACCTTGTTCTTGACTTCGTACGCGGTGAACGCTTAAATATACTTGAAGAACTGAAAGAACACGAACTAAATTTGCGGAAAACGATAGAAAATCTACCCATGGATGAAGATTTCAGCGATTTGTTGGTGGTTTTAATAAATGGCTATCTTTCCTTCGAAAATAATGCAGCGAAAGCTCTTGCCAACATAGATGACTTGGAGGAGAAGGCGAAAAAGCTCTTTTCTGGATGTTGAACCTCATTCAATTACAACGGCTCTTTTAAGAGCCACAACTTGTACAAAAGTCTTGGCCGACTTAATTTTTTAGCTTAAGTTTATTTGTGTACTTTTTCCACAAATGTTCTTCTTTATTAAGTTGCATTAAACTGGACCTCGGTTATCTGCAGTTTTAACAGCTATGCAAGCCAATAGTTTATTAGTAATTTACCCTCGCCAGGTAACTTCAAGCCGTTTTTGTTATCAACTGTAAAATTTATTTGTATTTAGATGCCAAGGGTAACGTCAGCTTGAAGAACCTTTTGCCAACTGTTGTACAGGAACCACATGTACCAGAAGGTGCTTCTAGGGCACCTGAGCAGCTACCTAAAAACATGATGTCATACGTTTCATCAAAGGAAACTGTGACTGCAGAAGTTTTATGGGCCTTAAAGGTTGTATTATCTCACTACAGTTATAAAAGTAGTGAGGACATTGCTCAACTCTTTCAGCGAATGTTTGCAGATAGCACCATCGCCAAACAGTTTACCTGTGGGGAGAAAAAATGTGCTTATTTAGCATGTTTTGGAGTTGCACCATTCTTTCAGCAACAGCTTCTTGATAAGATTAAAAAGTTAGAGTCTTTTGTTTTGTTATTTGATGAGTCCCTCAACAAAGTTACACAAAGTAAACAACTGGATCTTCACATCAGATTCTGGGACACAAAATGTTCAAGTGTGCAAACAAGATATGTGACCTCCCTGTTCATGGGGCATGCAACTGCGAATGACTTACTAGTAAAGATGACTGAATGTCTGAAAAGTAACAAAATTGACAGTTCCAAGATATTGCAGATATCTATGGATGGGCCCAATGTTAACTGGAAATTTCATGATTTATTACAAGAACAGATTTGTGAGGCTGGTGAGGATGCATCAACTTTAATCAATGTTGGTTCTTGTGGGCTACATGTTGTTCATAACGCATTCAAGACTGGTGCTCAGGCATCTGAATGGAATGTAGAAGAGGTCCTCTCATCTTTGCACTGGCTATTTGTAGACTCACCAGCAAGGAAAGAAGATTTTACTGAAATAACAGGAAGTGTGGTGTTTCCTCTGAAGTTTTGTAAGCACAGATGGCTAGAGAACGTACCCGTTGTAGTGCGAGCTCAAGAAATTTGGGACAAAGTCATACTGTATGTTCAAAAAGTGCAAACTGGCAAGAAATACAGTAAACCAACATCAAAGTCATTCAAGATCATACAAGATGCTGTCCAGGATCCACTCATGCCAGCAAAGATGGCAGCTTTTGAGTCAGTGGCAAAGCAGCTTCAACCCTTCTTGGCAATTTTCCAAAGTGACAACCCACTTTTACCTTTCATGGCTAGCACTCTACAAAAGATGATTGCAGGACTGATGAAGAGATATATCAAGGCTGATGTACTCCAGAAGGCTATCTCAGCAGTGAAGCTTTTAAAGTTAGACCTCTCAGAGAAGAAAACTTTCCTTGAGATTAACAAGGTGGATATTGGATTTGTTGCTGTGGACAAGCTCAAGAAATTGCAGGGTGAAAAAAAAGTCAGTGATCGCCAGGTGAGAACAAAGTTGTTTAATTTTCCCTTTTCCCGGAGAGTGGGCCATCAATGTCCAATGCAGTACTCAAACAATATATATTTGTTACTTTCAACATGACACAATGCAATACAATACAATAATTTCCCAGGAACGCTTAAAATGGGATGAAATAATGCTTCTTTCAGAGACTTATTGACTTACTAACTTAACCTGTTGCAGACAGGTTTGCCAAAAATACCAGAATCTAAACTGTTACCCATTCTGAACTTGTCATTATTGGTACTTTCAGATATACCAGTTCAAGAGTGAGTTTCAGTCCTTCTTAAGTAAAATTGTCAGCAAGGTGTTTGAGAAGACCCCGATAGCCTACTCTTTGGCAAGGAATCTGGCATGTCTAGACCCCAACTTGATTGTAGCTGACAAGGAGGGTTGCTCTGCAAAGTTCAAAGTAGTGCTGAAGAAGATGGTGGAATGCCAAAGATTAAACATACGTGATTGTGATGCCTTAGTTTTGCAGTACTCTGAGTTTCTTGAGCTGGCAATTAAGGTTGAGACATCAGCCTTCGAAGAATTCAACTTCAAGGTAGACAGGCTGGACGTATTTTTGCAGAAACACATTGGTTCTGTTATTTCACTGTCCAAATTATGGGATCTGCTGAGAGAACTCTTGATTCTTTCCCATGGTCAAGCAACTGTTGAGAGGGGATTTTCAGTAAACCGGCAAGTCATGATCGAGAACATGAAAGAAAAAACTTTTATTGCACAGCGTACAATTCATGACCACATTCAGAGCATTGGAGGGCTAGGTCAGTTGGTAGTTAGCAGGGAACTTCTTGCAGCAGCTAGTGCAGGGAGACAACGTTACTCTGCCTATCTTGAAGAGCAGAAGAAAGAGCAACAGCAAGCTTCTCAAAACAGGAAGCGAAAAATAGTTCTTGAGGAAAAAGCTGAGTTAGAGAAAAAGAAAAAGCGCCTTGCCAGTGATATTAGTGCCTTACAACTTGATGCAGACTCTCTAGCAAAAGAAGCTGAGGAAAAAGCCAAGCTTGTTCTACTCTCCAAGTCTAATGCACTTAGAAAAGCAGCAAAAGAAAAGGAGAGCGCCCTAGAGAAAGTTGAAGATGAGCTGAGAGAGCTGGTTAAGAAGAGTTCTAACTTGTGAACTAACTTGCAGTTATCTTCTATGTAAAGGGCAAAGGATTGACTCTTGACAGTTAAAGAGAATATCTTACATTTTGTTTGAACTGGTTCATATTTTCACAACCTATCTAGTTGAATAAATGATTGTTTTCACATTACTGTCGATGTCGGAGAACACTTGCTAAACTTAGGTCATGAAATTTTGCAAAAGGTCATGGAAAAAGTCATGGAAAGTCATGGAATTTTAACAGGTCAAAAGTGTACGAACCCTGAAATGGCAAAAATTATAAAAATGCTTTTTTAAAAAGGAAAGTTTTAAGTTTGTTTTTAAAAACGGACACTGAGAAACTGTTCTTAATGTCACACGGCAGAGTATTCCAGAGTGTGGGGGCTGCCACAGAGAAAGATCTTGCACCGTATGATCTTAAATTAAACCGCGGAAAAAAAAAAAGAAGATTCTTTGATGATGAACGTAGCTGACGAGATGGAATGTAAGGTATAAGTAGATCACGAATGTACGAAGGTGCCAGATTGTTAAGAGCCTTATACGTGATGAGTAAAATTTTAAACATGATACGATAATGAATCGGAAGCCAATGAAGATTTAATAAAATAGGCGTAATGTGTTCATGTTTTCTCGGAAGAGTAATGAAACAAGCAGCAGTGTTCTGGAAGTGCTGCAACTTTTTTATTTGGCAATTCGGAAGGCCACAGAGTAAAGAATTGCAATGATCCAATTCATTTTGAAGATATAAATGCGTGAAAAGTGTTTCAGTAGTGGTCGATGACAGGTACTTTCTTATACAGCTGATGTTACGGAGATGATAAAAGGATGATTTGCAAATGCTTGCAACATGATTGTTGAAATGAACGTGATTGTCAAAAATGACACCAACATTTCTAGCTTTCTATGCAGAGCGGATGGTCTCATTGACAACCGAGATTTCTTGAAGGACTTGTCTAGGTAGAGGTTTAGCAGAGATCACAAGTAGTTCGGTCTTATCCTTGTTCAGTTTAAGACGGTTAACCAGCATCCAGTGATCAATCCCATGTACACAACGCCCAATGTTAGACACAGCTAAAGCCCGATCCCCAGCTATAGTTGGCTGAAAGGACAAGTAAAGTTGAGAATCATCAGCATAAAAATGGTAACTCAAGTTGAATTTCTTAACAATGTCGGAAAGCGGAGAAGTATAAAGAAGGTACAATATGGGTCCCAAAACTGAACCTTGTGGAACACCATAATGAAGAGCATGTTTCAAGGAAGCCCCACCATCAACGGACACATACTGCATACGACTGGACAGATAAGACACGTACGGACGGTCAATGACGTCATAGCTATGAATCCAAAATTTTTCGTATGGATGGGTTGCCACATTTTATTTTATAAACACCAACCAAATAACAAGTGAGCTTTCGCGTGAAAACATAGTCAGGGTGGTTTAGTGGTTATCTATCGGGCCACTAATTTTATTAGTGGTTATCTATTGCGCCTCCCACCACTGCGAGCCGGGGTTCAATTCTGGCCTCGGCCAGCATGTGGGCTGAGTTTCAGTCGATCTCAACCTGACTCGAGGGTTTTTCTCCGGGTACTCCGGTTTTCCTCCCTCATCAAAATCGACTCACAGCTAATTAACATCTAGCTGTGGTGCTGTGCTCCGACATCAAAGATGGACTGTATAGCGGCAGCCAGAGGCGCCTTTGTATGCTTTCAGCCCGATGTCGTGAGCCGCGCCCTTCGCAATTCAGTCCTCGACTGCAAGTAAGGGTGATTAGCACTAGCACTAGCAATATATATAATATCTTCACACGTGAAAAGATCACTGTTGCGATGGTTACATATAAAAATCGCGGCCTTTCATGAAATAACTTAGTATTTATATAAGACTTTACGATAAAGGCTGTTACAATTATGAGTCTAAACGTTTTCGATCAGTTTCATCATTATCATCATATTTCATTGGTGTTTAGAGAATAAATAGAATATTACATGGCCTCTTGGAGATACGAAATTTCTCTTCTCGAGTTAAAAAATATTTTTCACCACTCGAAGAGAAATTTCGTGTCTCCGCTCGACCTTGTAATATCCTCTATTTCTTAGCTATGGTGCTCCACGAGCGCTCGTTCGGCAAGCGGAGCTTCCCTATGAAGTCCCCAATAAAAGCGCGCAGGAGGCTGCACAGGTTACAATACATATTATTTTTAAAGTTCATTTAGTATTACATTGGTGTTTTGTTGAATTGGTCACAAATCTTTTCGGTAAGGAAATACTTAATAGCGGAGCTCCGCGCGCACAGAACACCATAGTTAAGAAAATATGGTGACCCATATTTGGAAATATCTGCAAATTGGTTCCGGAGATATTTAAGTTTAAAAAATGTGTAAAATATGCAAACGAGGACTGATGTCGTCATTCACTCAACCCAATATAACATCAAGTATATAAATAAAACTATCTCGGTCAATTTCCAGCAGAGACCATTGAAACTTGGTAGACCAATACTTCTACAAGCAACACACCTACGGCTATAATGAAATTGGTTCCCATGAAAACTCACTCTTTTCCAGTTCCCTCCAACCTGATCTTAACCTAGAAAAACATTTAACAACGCCACAAACTCGACCTAACATATTTACAGAAATATATAAAATGAAAGTGGTTTGCCATGCACTGATGAACAGGGAGTACCCTCGAAACGTTTGGTTCTCATTTAAACTTCTTGGGCGCAAATTTGAACTTTCATTTTATATTCATCCGCATTATTGTGCAACACAGGTTCTTCGAATTTTTTGTTACCTTAACGTATTTAGATGCTTGCAGGATCATGCCGACAAGGCATCATTGGCAAATATCAAAATAGAACGCCAAAGGTGCCCAGCAAAGCCTCTAAAATCAGGGAGATCTGGAACCCAGTATGTTGCCATGGTAACAAAACTGGTATGCGCATATTGAGGAGCACATCTACTAGAATCTTACTGCAAAGAATTAAGCAGTTCCGATATAAATTGGCTGAGATATCTCTTTTCATCACATTTGATAAGACTTCGGTTGAGTTTATGACGTCATCACTTGGCTAATTTGCCAAATATCTCTGGAACAATTTGAAAATAGTAAACAGCATTCTTCTTCTCGTACAGACTACAAGCTTATGTCTTAAAATGGCTTAGATCGGAAAGATGCGAATTTGATCATAGTAGCACTTTAAAGCTGGGTGTTTATTTTCAATATGTTTAGAGCTGCTTTTTTCTCTGTATTGCAATTTTTGGCATATCTTTAGAAGCTCTGATATGGTTGCATGATGCCTGGGGGACCTATGACTAGCACAGAAACGAAAGAAGAGAGAAAGAGAACGACAACGACAAAACAGAATACCAGTAATAGCTCAAACTTGGTGGAAGACGTTACTCCACAAATTCTTTCCTTGGGCACTAAATCTTTTGATATTTTTACGGATGCGTTATTTCAAGTAGATGCGTATTCATAAAAAGTGGTTTAATCGGTTTTTCCCTTCTTCAGAAATGAAACTCAAACTTTATTCTCAACTGGAATTAAATAACAATTATGTGTACTCTTTTGGACATAAAGAAATAGTTGATTTGTTTGTTTGTTTTGCTCTAAAATGGGAGCGAACAAGTGCTTTTTTAATCGTTTGCCAACCTGCTTTTCGATGTGCCTCGACAGTCACACGAAAATTTTACCCTTATGTTATAAACACGTAATCGCAATGAGTTCTCGCAAAATTAGTGACAGATATCTCTAGCTTGTGTTTTCAGAAGTTTGTTTAAAGTTCGACAAAGCTCTTACAGTAAGTATGTCCTTTCTTGCTTGCATTGCCGTATTTTGCCGATTCTTGTTCCAAGCCAAGCTGGCCTGTTTAAATGAAAAACATCAAAATGTGAATGATCTTGTTTTCAGA
>NC_090891.1:15334386-15339386 GCF_036669925.1 Montipora capricornis | reverse complement strand
ACTTGGGCTTTTTTTCCAGTTACGCTGTGCAGATCGGCATTCTCACAGGCCCTGTTCAGGGATTCTATTACTTCTTAGGGGCCCTGGGCTCATCATTTCGCCACCTGATTGCATGATTTACTAAGTCCTGTTGTTTATTTTAAATTATTAGTTTCGATGTCTGGTGATTAACGCCTTTTTTCGGAATAGAGCTAACTATTTCTTATCTCACGTATTGTCCACTCGATTTATTCCAACCGCACGTATTACATGACATATTATTGTGATTTTTTTATAATTTTTTTGTAATTTTAAACATTTTACACCTTTTGGTTCATAGTTTTGTATAAATAGCGCAAGTTCAGTTGTACCAGGTATTTTTAGTTTTTAGTTTTTAGCGTGTACTGAAGAAGCCCGAAGGGCGAAACGTTTACACGAAATTATAATATACCAGACCTGTGAGAAGTTCGCCAGCGACTCATTTTTTCATTCTTCCTATTAACTTATCTGAGTCAAGACGTTTTGTATCCTTTTGGATCCTCCTCGCAAGTGGCATCACCGTTGGATACTCAATCTTTATCATTCTACTTATATATATATATATAGCAGTGTACGGTTGGTTGACCTAACGATGAACTCCCAGTAAGAAGATCCACAGGATACAATGTCTCGACGTGAATTTGTAGTTAAGGAAAAGCGACGAAGAGACAAACTCTTGACTGTTCTGGACGAAGTTTAATACGACGTTTCGGCCGTTCGGCCTTCTTCAGGTTAAAAATTAAAAACTAAAAAAACTATTTACAATGAGTGCAAATCACAAAAACAGCAGCTTATATATACAGAGCAGAAATATTGAAATTAAGGAAACGAAACAAAACAAAGGTCAAAGCTACAAGGTGACATGGATTTGACAATCAAAGACAAATAAAGAACTATAACAAAGGTCTAAACTCCAAGGTGACATAGATTTAACAATGAAAAACAAATAAAGAACTATAGGTGGCATATCGATAAAAATGCATCGTATTGGGAAAAAGGTCAACTCACAACTACTCAATTGTAGTAATTAATGCGGTGTTTCGATCTAGATTCCCGCCTTTTATTAAGACCATGAGGATTAAGGGTAAATAATTGCGCAGTCCAATAGGCCTCCCTAGTGAGTAACAATTGTTCAAGATGTAAAGAATCTTCAAAAGACCTAATTTGTTCGATAATGATGAAATTGATTTGTGAAATTTCATGTTCAGAGTTATTATAGTGGATAGCCAATTCACAAGTTCTTTTGTTCTTCAGCATGTTCGACTTGTGGTTACGGAATCTTACTTTAAATTCAGTCGAGGTGGAGCCCACATATTGCAGGTTGCATTTGGCACAAGTGGCCAAATAAATAACATTTTGCGATGAACAAGAAAGTTTTTGTTGAATGGAATAATGACGACCAGTAGCTGAACTTTGAAATTTCGAAGCTTGAATTAAATAATTTTTACAAAGATCGCATTTCTTATTGCATTTTAAACAACCCCCATTTTCTTCTCTTTGATTTCTACAAGAAGTTACCTGAAATTTGGATGGCGCTAACAACTCCTTAAGATTTTTTGTTCTACGATAAGCAGGAAAAATTGACTTGGACGGAAAAATTTCTTTGACTTCTGGTGAAGATTGCAATAGATGAAAGTGATTTTTAATGACTTTTTGGATATCTGGCAAAATTGAATTGTAGTGGAAAAACTTTCTTATCTGGTTTGACCTTTTTGCTCAAAAGTTCAGATCTTGATATACTGAGAGCTTTGTCGAACTGTTTATCGACAAGCTCCGCCGGATAATTTTGAGATTTCAAATATCCTTTGTATTCCTTACACCTATTTTGAAAAAAGTCGTTGGTAGAACAATTGCGTTTGATTCTTAAAGCTACCCCAAAGGGGACTGCTCTTTTGCAATGTGAGGGATGTGAACTCGAAAAAGGTAGATAGAGGTGGCTATCGGTGGGTTTAGCATAAACATCAGTGCTAATAAACCCGTTACAAAAATGCAACGTGAGATCAAGGACATTCAAATGACTTTCGGAGTAAACCAATTCGAATTTAATAGTCGGGTACAAATCATTGATATAATCAGTGAATTCCAATAATTTAGGTAAACCCTGAGTCCAGAGGTCAAAAATATCGTCCCTGTATCTCCACCAAAGCATAGGTCTCAAGCTCTCCTCAAACTTGGCTTTCTCGTCGATGATGCCCATCGCTAGATCTGCATAACTGCAGGCGTTTTTCGGTCCCATGGCCGTACCGTGTTTTTGAACAAAGCTCTGACCAGCAAACTGGCAATTATTTACCCTGAGACAAATTTCAACGGCTTCAACTAAGCAATCAGTGGAAGGAATGTTATCAGATCTAGAATTAAGTGCCTTTCTAACTGCTGAAATACCTAGATTGTTGTCAATGTTTGGAAACATTGACACTACATCCCAAGACACAAGGAGGGACCCCTCAGGGAATTGTCCTTTTGCATTCAAATCTTCTAATTTGTTGATAAAATCCGTGGAATCCTCCATAAAGGATGGAAGACTCTGTGAAAGAGGTTTGAGGTAGAATTCTGTGAAAGCAGAAAGCCGTTCAATTGCTGTACCGCAACAGGATGTAATAAGCCGAAGTGGGTTGTCACCTTTGTGTGTTTTGACATTCCCAAATGCCACTTCCGGTTTTGGTTCCAGATTTACAACCCACGTAGCAATCTCCTGGCTAATCTGCCCCTCAGAAAACCACCTACGACTCCATTCCTTAACCACTTCAAAATGGTCAAGTGTTGGGTCGGAATCTATGCTGTCATAATGCAAATCATTATTAAGCTGCCCTAGTATCTTATTTTGGTATTCTTGTTGACTGAGGACAACGAACCTAGAACCTTTATCTTGAATTCTTATAACATTTTCACTAGATTTAAGAGACCTTAAAGCTAACCTTTCTTCTCTCATAAGATTGTCCTTGGTAGTTCTTAGATTAGCAGGCTTAAGGATGTCGTTCTTCACATTGTTGAGGAACACTTCTACCTCCGGGAAACTGGATTTTGGAGGCATCCATTGGGAAGCTGATGGAATCGCTGGAAATCGGTCGTCCACCACACGGGGGCTGTCTTCAGCATTTCTGCCGTGGAAGAAAACGGCAAGGCGGATTCTCCTTTCAAATTTATCTATGTCATCAGTCACCTTTTGCCAATTGGCATCCTTAGGCACAGGCCAAAATGCTGGTCCTTTCTTCAGGAGAGAGCGTTCCGCATCTGTTAGTTCAGAAGAGGTTAGATTAATAGGAATCAGGTCCGGCAAGTTGATCTCTGTTGTTACACCCTTGTCGCTACCATCGTTTTCGGCTGGAGCTCCTATATTCCTTTGGGCAATTCTTTCAAACCGCCGCGTTCTCCTTCTCGTGTTGCTAGGTTGTACGGTTCGATCTACTGGTAATGGTTGAAGGGGTGTGGCCAACGAGAACTTATGGCGTGCTTTCTTTTTCAAATCAATCTCCAGTGCTACCATCCGTTCTTTAACCTGTTTCCAAATGATTTTAACAGCAGTTTCCTCATAATCACGAAGGAGGTGATCCCGCTGGATATGAAGTTCCCTCTGAAGGGCTTTGGTCTTAGACAAGGCTGCCGCAGAAATGTCCTTTAAGATGTTGAGGGAAGCATTGTGTAAATGCTGCTTACAAGAGTCTTGTAGATTGTCATTTTCCTTGACCAACTGAAGTTCAAATGCTAACATGAGACCTTTAGGGATACGGTTATGCTGGATGCAGCGGAACAAACAATTACTGTGGTGCTTGTAACGAACCAGTTTGTGCCAAGTGTTGTACAAGGAAGCAGGTATACCAGACAGCAGAGCCATCGGATCTGATAAAAGATGCACGGTGGACCAGGAAAAAATCTTAGAGCAGTGTACGGTTGGTTGACCTAACGATGAACTCCCAGTAAGAGGATCCACAGGATACAATGTCTCGACGTGAATTTGTAGTTGCAAAAGAGCAGTCCCCTTTGGGGTAGCTTTAAGAATCAAACGCAATTGTTCTACCAACGACTTTCTTCAAAATAGGTGTAAGGAATACAAAGGATATTTGAAATCTCAAAATTATCCGGCAGAGCTTGTCGATAAACAGTTCGACAAAGCTCTCAGTATATCAAGATCTGAACTTTTGGGCAAAAAGGTCAAACCAGATAAGAAAGTTTTTCCACTGGTGCTTGACTACAATCCAATTTTGCCAGCTATCCAAAAAGTCATTAAAAATCACTTTCATCTATTGCAATCTTCACCAGAAGTCAAAGAAATTTTTCCGTCCAAGTCAATTTTTCCTGCTTATCGTAGAACAAAAAATCTTAAGGAGTTGTTAGCGCCATCCAAATTTCAGGTAACCTCTTGTAGAAATCAAAGAGAAGAAAATGGGGGTTGTTTAAAATGCAATAAGAAATGCGATCTTTGTAAAAATTATTTAATTCAAGCTTCAAAATTTCAAAGTTCAGCTACTGGTCGTCATTATTCCATTCAACAAAAACTTTCTTGTTCATCGCAAAATGTTATTTATTTGGCCACTTGTGCCAAATGCAACCTGCAATATGTGGGCTCCACCTCGACTGAATTTAAAGTAAGATTCCGTAACCACAAGTCGAACATGCTGAAGAACAAAAGAACTTGTGAATTGGCTATCCACTATAATAACTCTGAACATGAAATTTCACAAATCAATTTCATCATTATCGAACAAATTAGGTCTTTTGAAGATTCTTTACATCTTGAACAATTGTTACTCACTAGGGAGGCCTATTGGACTGCGCAATTATTTACCCTTAATCCTCATGGTCTTAATAAAAGGCGGGAATCTAGATCGAAACACCGCATTAATTACTACAATTGAGTAGTTGTGAGTTGACCTTTTTCCCAATACGATGCATTTTTATCGATATGCCACCTATAGTTCTTTATTTGTTTTTCATTGTTAAATCTATGTCACCTTGGAGTTTAGACCTTTGTTATAGTTCTTTAT
>NC_090891.1:15309386-15314386 GCF_036669925.1 Montipora capricornis | reverse complement strand
GACTGAAAGGGGTGGGAGCCAGGAGATAAAGGTACGGGAAGTAGGAGAGCAAGGTAAGGGAAGGGGGAGGTTTTGATCCTGTCCCGCCCAACCATCATGGTGCATGATAATTGGTTCATTCTGAATTTTAAACTCCTAGGTACCTGTGAGTGCCAACTATGAGTTTGCTCTCTCTTGTGGTGATGAATGCGAATTGTGGTTTAAAGAATTCACAGAACCTGAGCTATTTTTTGACACTGGTTTGGCTTTGTATCCGCACAAACAACAGCTGCTCGTTCAGTTACAACGATGGGCCAGTTACAGAGATTCTGACACGTGAGTTGATAAGACACCATTGACTTGACATCTAAATATTGCATTGTGCAAGAATTGAAACAAAGCATATGACTTTATTGTAAATAGTTTGAACCCAGGAGCAGCATGCATTGTCGAAGCAAGATAAGCAAAGTGAGACCTTTCAACGTGAGAAGGACAGTTATTGGTCGACACAAGAGGGAAACAAACGTCAAGCATTATTCAAACTCAATGACACAATTGAATCAGTGAAGAAATCATATTTTGTCGCACTTGTTGATTTCAAGTTGTAGTTTTGAGAAGCGTTTACTTATTTTAAATACTGGTGTGGTACTATTTTCGGTGTTTGCAATTCAATAAGCAATTCTCAGGTGCAGCTGGTTAAAATATGAAAAACAACGGTATCGATCAGGGTGTTATCCAACAAGGCCGAAATCCCGGTGGGGGGACTTCGCATATGAAGGGACGGGGATGCTAATCGGAAATTTAGAATTAAACCCCTAAAGAAGATCAATGTGGGCGTTGCCCAGGCTTTTTTTTACACCTAAACGAGAATTAAAACACATGAAATATATGTTTAATATTTTTTTCGCAACTCTAAAGGATACCTTCCGAAATTATATGTAATAGTTTTCGTAGATTCTTAATGAAATGTTCTTGTTTTGTCTGCATAGATGCTTAAAGAAGCACTCTGAGTCAAGTTTGTACCTTAGCAAATGCAAGCTATACGCTCTTAATGTGTACATGAAGGAAGAACTACAGTTCAAATGTTTATCTGTTGGGATGAGTGGACCTGCTGGAATACAACAAGACCCAATTCAAGGCGATCATCTATTTTCTGCTCCACCGGGTAAGTACGTTTTTGCTATCCTCGACTTTATCGTTTTTTGTTATTAGCAATGACAGAATTTGTCAAATTAGAAGGTTGCAATGACAAAAAGAATATTCCTCCGTCGTTTGCTGCACTAATGCATTCCGGATAATGTTCTCTATATATTGAAATTGTGGTGACCTCCTAATGCATTGCTAAAGAATAATTTCCCCGGTAAACATTCTTTTGAACATTGCTCGTCAATATTTACTTCCACTTACCCCCTTTTGAAAGTTATCTACAAGGGAATCAATGGCTATGCAATGGCTACTCAACGTTGGTAGGGAAACCGGCTGTTTCACCAATGTGTGAAGAGGCTTGGTTCGCTTTAGCATTACTTTGGGGAGTAAGGATGGCTATTTAGTGACGTTTGTCTCCCACCTCTGCGGACCTCTGATCAAATCCTGAGCTCGTACATGAGATGAGATTTGCTGAATATTGATTTTGGTGTAAGGCCTTTTACACTAAGCAGTTATAAGAAATCCTAAAAAAATTCAAACTTTGGAAGCCCTATAACTTGTCTAAATGCCGTATATAACCCAGTTTGTCAGAGAGCTGGAGGCATTTGTGGGAGAGATGATAAGTTATGCCACTACGTTCGCATGAATGTCACTTCAGGCTATCCTCGCCTCGCTGTGTGTTATCACAACAGTGAAACAGTCCCTATCCCAATCGCACGAGGGACAACCATGTTATCTTATCTGTCTTGTAATCGGCTCTCCGTTTTCCTCTCCTTCTGGATATTCTCGCTCGGTACTCTCGCTAACTGCTAAAATTTCTTATACTCGCATAGCTTTTGGTGTTCCAGACACATATCACGGCGATAAAACATTGGGGGCGTAATACTGGCATTGATGGGCATTTCCTCTTGCGTGAATACCCAGAGGATCTTTCCAATTATTAAAATCAAAACAACTACTATGTGAAGCTGCTTGGCACCAGGTTTGTCTTCTGGGGATCTGTTTGTCGCTAAGGTCACAGATGAAAGCCGTCCTATTTATCACCTGTCTGCTTGTGCTGCACACTCGTCAAAGATATAGATCTATATAGGTCTATGTGACTTAAGGCATCTGAGAAGCCCAATTTATAGCTTTTCAATTGCTCTCTTGATTTATCAAGTAGTCATGGTGTTGTGACGTAGGGAAGGCATGCCAAATACCGTTTAATTGACCTTGGCAAACACTCATGCTATATGGCAGGGCGTGTGCAAAAGCGGCAACTCTTTGCTTTTGTGTACCCCATATTACGATACATCTTCGGGTTACTACGGGTTGCAATCAGTCGTGACGGTATAACTTCAGGTTATGGTCCGGGACTCTCTTGTCCAATTTGCCCCTCCCTCCGATTAAGGTCTGGTACCTCTTAAGCCTGTGGTCTCTAACTTCATACTCTTTAAACTTGTGCCGAATCAACCTTGAGATCCCCTCCCATGTTTTCAGTGCCTATCATGGGTGGCACTGCTGTCGAATAGGTGGAAATACAATTGTGTAACAAAGTCACGTAGGTTGCTCAAAAGGTAATAAAGCCCTCTTTTATTTTCCCTACACTTTACATCCCAGGGAAGGCTATCAGAGGGGAGGCTGTCAGAAGGGAGCCTTTGGTGCCTGGTTAGGGAACCACTGGATATTCTGTGGAAGAAGCGTTTATACCTGCTTCTAGATCACTACAAAGGAACAAGAGTATTGTGTTGTGATCCTTCCACGATATATTTGGAAACGCTTTTCTTTCTGGCTCCTCAGGGGACCCGTAGGTTTAAAATTTGGCTATGTTCCTTTGCCTATGACTATTTATTTGTTTATTCTTTCATTTTCTTGAAAGGGATTCGAAGTTTATCGTTTGTCATTCTGCATCCTAGTGGTGACATGATCAAACAAGTGGATCTTGGGTCTAATTTGAATATCACTGGCAAGTGGCCTTAATTTTTATGAAGATCAGACTTTCTAATCCGATTTTGCCCCATTTGGTTTCTTTGGTTTAACAAGGTAGAGTTTTATTTTTACTTTCAGTGTCTTATAAGTACTGCTGTCAGGGTATGTTTTGTCCTGATTGCCCTATTACATTGGAATTACAAGCCTTCGGAAGATTGTACCTTGTAAATTCATCTGTTGAGATGATTTGCACTGAACACTTCTTTAACAAAGCTGTTGAAGTGATAGCGCAGCCAGGGATGAGATCAATGGAGGTAAGACCTTGATGAATGTGTTTATTCCTAGTTGTGTCCCTTTCATTCGATTTAGGACATTTAATATGGGAAAGATCACTTGCATTTACACGATTTTGACCACTGAGGAAAACGGTATTTCTACGCCAGTAATGCATGACAACTGTAAATATATTTGATAACGCTAATCAGCTGCTAACACGTAAGTCGTTTATTTCAAAACACTATAAATTCTTGTTTCCATTAAATTTCCAAGCTTTGAAGAGGGTCTCACTCTTTTCAAACGTCTACTGGAATTTTCCAGAACAGATAACTGACTTACTTCACACAATTTCGGAATTCAGAGAGCCGTTGTAATTATCGGGAGATGTCTAGAAATTTGGGTTATGAGCTCATAAAGAGGAACCCAAGAAAAGAGGGGAGGGTGGTGAGGGCAAGATGCAAAGTTCTTGTTGACAGTCCTTTAGATCTGGGAAAGGCAAGCCCTTGAGTGACGAAATGACCCTCCTCTTACGTTCCACTGTAATGCTTTGAAGAATACTTGCTACCCCTATCTTTTACTGATTTAATCTTCAAGGAAATATCCAAAACGTTCTAGCTTCATCAAAATAATAATAAGACTTATTGCTGACCCTCTGCACAGGGTATGTCTTTAAGGTAATGGAATTTCCTACAATGAAGAAAATAAGCTATGTTCTAACAACAACTCTTCCTTGGTCAACGTGCATGGCGCTTAATTTTCAACTTCTAGACATTTTGAAAATTTGTTACTTTGGGTATTGAAAAATAATACATAGATTTAGCCAAGCCTAAAAGCTCCCTGGTTATTTAGCCTTACTGCCTATAGGGTTAGTGAAAATAAAAGCTTTCGAATTGCCGGCGTTTTGATGTTTCCGGTTGTTGATTTAATAATTAAATCATTTTCTTTGCTTTTTTCTATACAAAGACTCATTGCCTAAATAGTGAATTCCAAGGTATATTTTACGCTAAAAACCGATATCACATGAATAACAAAGCAGTTAGTACGATATTGGTTTTTCGAGTGAATTTACTTTGGAATTCACCAGTTTGGCAATGAATTTTTCTTGAACCGCATGAGTTTTAAAGAAACTAAGCACATCCTCAGCGAGCGAATGCAATAGGGAAAAAAGCCATTTCAGAGTCAACTGTCGATAGCCAGCGAATATGAATCAAGCTTAAATTAGAAGCCACAAAAATCCAAACTTTGTCAGCTCAAGGTCAAAGAAGAGTTTTACTGACATACTTTATTCCACTTTATCTCTGAAAACGAGATCATTCACATTTTGATGTATTTTTCATTGAAACACGCCAGGTTAGCTTGGAACAAGAATCGGCAAAATACGGCAATGCAACCAAGAAAGAACGAACTTCAAACAAGATCCGCTCTCACACTTAAATAACGTTTTGGTGCTTTAAACAAACTTTTGAAAACACAACCTAGTGAGATTTCCCCCTAATTTTACGAGAACTCATTGCGAATACGTGTTTATAACATAAGGGCAAAACTTTCTTGTCACTGTCGAGGTTCAACGAAAACCAGCTGGGCAAACGGATTAAAAAGCACTTGTTCGCTCGCATTTTAGAGCAAATCCAACAAAGAAATCAACAAACGAGTACAGGTAATTGTTATTTAATTCCAGTTGACAATAAAAA
>NC_090891.1:15291886-15306886 GCF_036669925.1 Montipora capricornis | reverse complement strand
TTCAAGTGGCTTATCAGTTGGATTGATAGTGGGAGGTCTGAAGTAAATTTGTGCCAAGTTTCATGCTTGTTTCACAAACTGAACGATTTGGATAAAATTTGCTGTTAGCTGCTCCACTAGATAAGTTGTAGGTAGCTCTAACAAAGGCCCACAGGTAGGTGCTACTGGCCTGCGCATTGCTCCATCAAGGAGGTTAAAGGAAACAAATATTGAAGGGACAGTTAACAAATCACTTCCTGTGGTAAATCTCAAAAAAGTCCTTAATTCACCCTGCCTCATCCAGTAACTTAACATGACGCTTGAGATGCTCTGAGCTATTATGTTCTTCATCTGTTTGTACCTGAGGTTTTCTACTCTTATAAAGCAACTTCATGGCTTCTAGCAACTTAAATTCATGATAAAGTGTTAGCGAAAACGTCCATACATACATACAAACATAAAGTACAGACAATTACGTAATTGGCTTCCAGCAGTGAGAGATATACTTTGGCTTCTGAATAAGTTCTTGGTGTGCTAGTTGACTGATAATGGAGTTGGTTGGAGTTTTGTAACATTTGAAGGAGCTTAATAAGTCGAGGAAGTTATCATCATTGGGGTCAAACTCACCCTGCTTACATTTGTTAAGAACTTTTACTTCATCTTTGCCTACATATAAGTCAAACGCTTCAAGAAGAGGATCTTAAGTTCCCTTACTCTCATCACATAAACAACAAATCATGAATGCACTCGTGATCATGACTGGGAAATACTGAATTCTAGAATACCCATACACTAAAATTCTTCTAATGGCTCCCATTCTTCTCTCTGGTAATCGTGCCGCACTGACGGCACTTTCTCAGTTGCATTTGATGCAAATGAAGAAAAATTCTGATTCCAGAAGAGAGTCACAACCTCTCTTGTCACCCCGGACTCTCGCCCATCCTCTCTATCTGCCCACGTTCATTGATAATAACTACATTTCAATGATATTCAAAACATCAGAAGATTTGAATGCTTCTGTCAAGTCTTTAAGTACATTGCATCTGTGGACAACAAAACCCTTGACTGCTGTACACCAGGGCCCGGTTGTTCGAAAGCCGATTAACTTAATCCAGGATTAGCGTAAACTTTTGTTTCATGTTTTCAACGGTTTGGTGAAAGTTTCTTTTGCTTATTTTTCTTTTTCAAGATTGCCTTCTTCTAATGTAAAGTTTTGCCGAATATCAGCGTTGAACAACATTTGGGAGTAGAGGAAAAAACTCCTTGGTTAATTTTTAATCTGGGATTAGCGTTAATCGGCTTTTGAACAACTGGGCCCAGGAAGTGTTTGCACTTGTACCTACACAAAAGGCACGAATGAAAGTTAATATCCCAAGCAACCAACATCACATTAATTGACAATGACATTGATATATAATTAATGTTATTAGTGGTCTTTCTTGCATTTTCAGATTGTCAGATTGAAAGTTTTGGTAATTTTGACAAAGTTCCATATGCACCATGAGAGTGTCAAGGAAAAAAATTCGTATCTTTGTTGTTTCCGTATTCGCTGAAGTCAGCAAAAATCTTAGCAGGTGACAGAAATGCACTGTCACACACCAAAAATTTAAGCATTCCAGAGGAGACAAACTAAAAATAGTCAAAAATTGTGATTGGTCAAGGTCTAAAACAAGTTGACTGAAAATGACAATTTGAATGACAAAACATCCTGTATGGCCAGCATTTTTAATAGTCTCATTCATGTACTTGTGGGAATAGTCAATAGTTATCATACATGAAAGATTTTGCGACAATTGCCATCTTCTGTTGCTTTATTCACAAATACTTACAGCTGTACCAGCAAGCTGGATGATTGCTGGCAATGGTACACAAATTAACTCGAATACTAGAACTCACCAACATCATTCTCTGCAACCATGTTAATATCCTGGGAAGTGGGACTATCTTGGTTAGAACCACCAAACCAGTTGGCTTGACTGGTATTCGATACGACATCACTTTCATTGCCACTGTGCCTATTGTTGCAAGGATTTTCTGGACATGGTTCAGTAAGAACAAAGAATTAAGAGGGTATTTATCTCTTTTATATGTCGTGTTGCATATATACAGTATGTATGTATTTCATGTTGCATGAATAAATGTAGTGGCATTTATAAGGGTGATAAATTTTATAATAACGTTTTTCCATGTTTTCGTGGTTTATGTGTCGACCCCTTTTATGGTAATCTTAACAATCTCCATTATGTAACCATATTTGTAAACATGGTTGCTTTTGGCTTTAACACTGGTGCTCGCCCCTTTGAGTTACAATCTGAAAGCAAGTCATTTTCACCACCGTGACTGACACCTTCTAAACCAAAAATTTCAATTACACCGATTGAAATATGGTAAATGACTTGGCTGAGGGTTTAGTCCTTCACCACCACTATTAAATAACCCACAGAAAGGAAAGGTAAGTAGAAATTTAAGCTGAAGACGAATGCTTTATGACATAACAATCTTATAAAAGAATTAAATGGATACTGGGAAGAGGTTTATCAAAAACGAACCAAAGATAATACATAGATTTAGCCAAGCCTAAAAGCGGAGATCGCAGGTTGTTTATTCTTACTGGCTGTGGGATTAGTGAAAATAAAAGGCTTTGGAATTGTTCTTGTTTTGGTTTTTCCGGATATTGCTTAATCGACCCTTTCGGAAAAACGGTGCATGCTGGGTAATCAGGATAAAGTGCATGATGAACTTATAGACTTTAGAGTGAGAGTGACCAATCGAAGTTTTATTGTGATGGTTTGTGAACAAAAATTCACCGTTTGTCACAAAGTGTTCTCAATCAAATCAAGGTGAGTGTTTGATTCTATGCTGTTTTACGAGTATGAGTTGTGTAGAAGCTATTCGAGTCCGACAAATGGAGAAACTTTACCATCAACATGCCAAAGTTTGGGCATTCAAGCAATTGACACTTCGTTGTTCGAGTCAAACATTTCTTCTGGAGTCGATTTTAACACTTTTCGAGTTAGTTGTTTTCTCTCAGATGGAAGATATGGCTTTCGAAGATTTCTGGAGTGGTTGGTCAACTCCAGTTTTATTTCAAAATGAGAAGAGGAAAGTCGACAACAGGAAACAACAAAGATCGCGCAGTCAAGCAACTGCCTGTGGATTTTGAAATTAAAATCCAAAACTCCTTTGGTTTTTCGTTAATTCTCATTGATAGCGCAACAGGCGATTTCACCACGACAAGATCATCCGAATACTTCGGCGAGTAAGTCAGAACTTGATGCACATGCAATCTCTTACATGTAAACTAAGAGTAGGCTTTGGGTGCCTTATATTTGCCGACACCATCGGTAGCGAACGCCTTTGTTTGAGAGAATAGAGAGGGATATTTGCTGTACCAATTTCATTTACATTTCGTGGATTTGCAATACCACTCTTACTCAGAAGTTTGTCGAGCCTCACGGAAATATCCTTTGAGCAATCAACCAACGTTCCACTGTCTCCGGAAAATCTTCTAAAACCATATCTTCCATCTGAGACAAAAAAGATAACTCGAAAAGTGATGATCGAAGAAATGTTTTGACTCGGACAACGAAGCGTCATTTGCTTCAATGTCCGCACTTCGGCATGTTTATGATGCATTTTCTCCATTTCACGGACTCGAACAGCTTCTACACAACTCATAGTGGTAAATAAGCATAGAATCAAACACTCATCTTGATGTGATCGAGAAAACGTTATGACACACGGTAAATTTTTCGATCACAAATCATCACAATAAAACTGTGTTCGGTCAGTCTCACTCAAAAGTATATAAATTCATCATGCACTTTACCCTTGATTCGCGCTTACGTAGCGAAGCGTTACTTAAATTTGAAGGCTACAGTCGAAGTATAGATAACTCGGCGTTTATTTCTGTACTCGTTGTCAACGGGAAATGTCATCGGCAACGGTCAAACTGCAAAGCAAATAAAAGATTTGCGTTTTAAATATGAAATTACACTTTAAAGACTGAAATATTCGCAGCGAAATTCTACTTACAATTCTGTTGGGCAATCCATACTTCATAACACGGCTCTTTACATTGTGGGTGTGTCGATCGCTTGATTGCATGCAAAGCGAATATTTAAATACGTTACGTTTTTTTATATAAATAGACTAACTCGTCGCCAGGTCCTTTGCGACTTTATTTTGGCGCCGAAACGGAAGTTCTACTGCACTAGCGCAAATCACTCCGCCCGAGTGCGGAAATTAAGAGCTTAGCTCTAATTGAGCAACCATTTTAAGACTGAAATAATCATGCGAGTGTTCATTGTTCTTGAATTGATTTAAACTAGAGTAGTCCTGCATTGAGCTCCTCCTTTGTCGCAATCAAACACAGTTTGTGAATTGGTCTGTCGTACTCCCCATCTCTTGTCTTGATTCTCACTTTTCGAACAAGGCCGTCGTTTCCAGGATAGGTGCCTACAATACGCGCCATTTTCCATTCACATCTTTTGTGTTTGGGATCCAGCTCCAATACAAGATCACCGGTCTGGATATTATCTCGCACGCGAAACCACTTGTTTCTTGGTAACAAGTTTGGAGCGAAATACTTCATCCAACTCCTCCAGAAATCAGCAACTCTGTTTTGGGTACTCCTGAGTAACTGTCGCGGATTGATTCTTTCTTCTGGTTCTGGTTGTGGCGGTGGATTGTATTGGCCTAGCAGTGGGTCGTTTGGAGTGATCGGTGGGGCCTCCCAGATATCGTCGGAACTGGGGTACAGCGGTCGTCCGTTGACCATGTAGGTGATTTCTGACAGAAATGTTCTCCATCTCCATGATCTGCCCACTTCATGAGATGATTAAGATGGATTCCTCTCGTCAGAGCATCTGCAGGGTTGTTGATAGACTTGATGTAATGAAATTGGTCTGCCCCAATGGTCTCTTGAATTTCAGCCACTCTGGCAGATACAAAGGGCCTGAATTCCCGTGGTGGGGTTCTGATCCAGGACGAAACAGTTGATGAATCGATCCAGAAGAATCGTTCCCAGTCCTGCGCTTTTGTGAATTCCAATGCCTTTACACATGTAATGTACATGCGTGCGAGTGATAAACAGCCCAACAGTTCTAATCTCGGGATGCTTTTCTTCTTCAGTGGTGCTACGAAAGCCTTTATCATGACTGGAACACAACGATAGTTTCCGCCAGCAAGTTTCCACCGTAGGAAGATGACTGCACCATAAGCCTGCTCACCACCATCGGAGAAATCCGTGAATTTGAGGCACGCCCACTGCGTTGCTTGGTTTTAGCTTGCGGTCAAAGTGAAATGACAGGAGATCATTTATGGACTGGACATTCTGTAACCATGTTTGCTGAATACTCTCGGGAAGGATGTCGTCCCAGCTGTAACCCGAACTCCATAATCCTTGCAAGTCAATTCTGAACTTGATAGTAACAGGTGACACAAGTCCGATAGGATCCCAGAGTTGAGCGAGAAACTTCAGACAGCTTCTTTTGGAGAAGCCTTCCAGTAAGCCAACCACGTTTTCTTTCTTGAAGGTAAACTTGTCTTCTTATCCCATTTGTGGCCAAGCAGATCTGTAAATCTCTCACCACTAGACTGGTCGTGTTCTGAGCGGTTGGAATGCCACGCCTTAATTTGAAACTGGCCTTTCCCAAGGACGGTGTCAATTTCTTTGATTATTCTCTTGGCTTTTGTCGAGTTGCTTTTGGAGCCCGCGATATCGTCCACGTACGCGTGATCTTGAAGTTCTTGGGCTGCGTCTGGAAATTCGACTTGTGAGACTTTAGCTAAGTAATTGATGGCGTTCGAGGCAATGTCTGGTGCTGGCTTGTCACCAAAATTTAATATGAGCCACTGGAAGACTGAGGGCGTTTCACTTTTGTCGCTTCTCCACAAGAATCTGTGAAAGACTTGGTCATCAGGGTGCACTAGCACTTGATTAAACATTTTCCAGATATCACTCGAGTAAGCCACTTCGTTCCATCGCCAGGCCATAAGCACATTGGGAAGACTGTTAGTGTAATTAGGTCCTTTCTCGAGTTGATCGTCCAGGGAAAGACCGTCGTGGCCTTTTGAAGACGCATCGAAAACAAGGCGAACCTTAGCAGTTCTCTCAGGTGTGAAAACTGCTTGCAAGGGCAGATACCATTCGGGTTGACTGTGATCAACTTCTTCTATAGGAACTTTAATTACGAAGTCTAGTTCCAACAGCTTTTGTACCTCGTCATTTACAATTGCGAAGCATTCTTTTCTTTGGAACGACTTCTCGGCAGACTGCATTCTTTTGAAGGCAATGTCATAATTGCTGCGTTTGGGGGGTCCATTCTCATTCCAAGGCATTCTTACTTGGATTCTTCCATCTACCAATGTAGTTGAATCAGACAGGGATTTGACGAACTTGTTTTCTCGTAGCACGTTCTCACTACAAGTACACAGTTCCGTTGGTTTAACTCCCAGCGTGTCCTGATAAAGTAGTTTCTTAATGTCGTCCTCAAAGCTCAATGTTCCGACTTCAACGGACCGTATCCTGGAACTGTTAACTTGTCCTAAAACGTACCAACCAAAGCAGTTACGTTTGGCAATCGGCTCTCCTGGTTCCCCAGGCAAGGTATGAATGTCGGCAAAGGCATCGACGAAATCTGTACCAATTAGAAGATCTATTGTTCCACCAGATAGATGCAGTTTGTTCGCAACTGGTTTGAGATGAGAGAAGTGTTCAATAGCTCCCTTTGAGATTGTCTTCGCGGCACTGCAAGGTCTCTTTATCGCGTATACTTCCAGGGTGTTTGTGATATCCTCTTCTGTACTCGAGGCAACAATCTCGATGATTTCCGAAGTTTCAGACCTCTTCTCTCCACCTGCTAGATTCATAGTAAGATGGGTGGCTGTCCCTGCTATTCCCAGTCGTTCGGCTGCATTCTTAGATAGCAGACTTGTGTTTGATCCAGAATCTATCATCGCAACCATTTCAACAAGCGTTCCACCTGAGTCCATAACCTTCACCTTTTGGACAGGACATAAACCAGTGATTAGCTTGACATCTTCCTTGTGGTCAGCGGCACAGTTGGTATTGCCTTCTCCAGGAACATCTTGCATTCGGACAGGCACTGCGTTCGAGCTTGGATTCAAATTGATCGTCTCGTTGAGAAGAGTGCGGTGATGGTTCCTTTTGCATTTATCGCAGGTAGTACCGTCTGGTTTCTTACAGTCGCTCGTGTGATGTGGTCTAAGACATTTGCGACATCTTTTGCCCTGTTTGACTACGTCCCATCTTTGATTTACCGTTGAACTTTGATACAGCGGACAGGCAGCTAAATGGTGTTTCCACGCACAACCGGAGTTCTATCATTACTAGCAGCGTGGTTCTCTGTTCTTCTAAAGGTTGGTCCTCGGTGGGTACGTTCCTTTTCATCGGCGTTGTCACTGTCTGGTTTGCATCTGGAGCGAAGGGTTGCCTCTTGATGTAACCAGGTTACAAGGTTTGACACATTTTCTTCCTTTCCCGCTCTCTCCATCTCCCTACCAAAGTTTGTATTGTCTCTTGGATCGAGTTTTGATAAAAGCTGAGACATGAAGAACGGAGCTTCTGCCGCCTCCAACACGGTGCAGCCATTGTTTTCCATATCATTGACAAATACAGAAATCGTCGTGGCGTAACGCGTGAGTGACTTGGAGTCTCGTTTAACATGTTTGAGATTATTCATTTCAGCTAACAGTTCGTCCATAAGTTTTCGCTCATTTGCGAATTCAGTTTCAAGAATTTCCCAGGCTTGGTTAATGTCTTTACAGGTCTTAACTTGATCTGTCCAGAAGAAGCCTTTAGGCATCGCTTTTCGGAATCTTTGAAGTTGCTCGTCCTTGTCTTGTCCATATTTTTCCATACAGTGTCTAAACTCCCTTTTCCACGTTTGATACGTTCTTCGACTTCCGTCCCAGTTCGGAACTGTCAACCGCTCTAGGCTGCTAGGTTTCGATCCTATCGCAACGGACAATTTTCTCAATTGCAGAGGTCATCGTTTTCAAGGTTTCTGTGTGGTCAGGACCTTTCGGAAGAGCATTTTCACTTTGATATGCTGCGTATTTAAAAGTAATTTGGAGAAAATCAGCTTTGACTTTGTCCCCGAGTTTTCTGTTCGTTAACACCAATTCATCTTCTGATGAAGCGCCTTCTTCAATTAACTTGTCTAAGATTGCCTCTTGCTGCTTTTAACAGATCTGTACTTCGATTCCACTAAATTGAACACTGCTTTGAGTCTTTCGAGTCCCGGTTTTACTGCAAAGATCGCTTCAAATTCTTCCATCAACTCATTACGAATTCCAGCGGCATTGTTCATTTTTCCCGTGAGAGTTTTTACATCAACTTTCGGCGGCATTGCGAAATGAAGGTGTAAATTGAAGTATTTCCAGAACGGTCAGTCGCTCACTTTATGGCAGTCGGTTGTTCTGGAAAATGATGCGTTTCTGTTGTGAATTTAAATGACTGTAATGATTCCAAGATCGGTCAGTCGCTTGTTTCGATGTCACTTGTTCTTGGAAACCGGTCGTTTTGCCACAACGCTGTCCTTCGGGATCTTGCAGTTGATAATGTAACCTTCGATGAACAGAATTTTTGACTGATTCGCGCTTACGTAGCGAAGCGTTACTTAAATTTGAAGGCTACAGTCGAAGTATAGATAACCCGGCGTTTTATTTCTGTACTCGTTGTCAACGGAAAATGTCATCGGCAACAGTCAAACTGCAAAGCAAATAAAAGATTTACGTTTTAAATATGAAATTCTGTTGGGCAATCCATACTTCATAACACGGTATTCACTGACCAGTATCACGTGACCAAATCGCAAGCTTAAGCCTTAAGCTCACCGAGGTCAGCTGTTTTTTTTGGAAGTTGACTACTGACCAGGTACTGGTTTTCGATTGCATTGTAGGCTCAACTCAGGTTAACTCACCTAAACATAAACAAGGCTTCATTTTTCGCGCGCTTTCTGTCGCTTAGGCGGCTACACAGCCATACTACATCAACTATAGTTCTTACACAGTCAACGCTTTTCGTGTTCAGGTAAGAAATGGTTTGGAAAATGTTTTCTTTCTGCATTTTTTGTTGGTTTTAATCCAGTTTGGCATATCATGATACCTGTGGTCCACACACATATAGACTCAAATCAGTGGAAACTTTTAAACGGAAACTTAAGAGACATTTATTTTTACAGGCTTACAGCGGACAATGATTCTTACTGAGTCTGATTTTAAGTTGAATATTTTATTTTATTATTTTTAAGACAATATAGTAACATGGTGGTATTTTACTTTTTATTTATGATACTCTATTTTTTATAGTTGCACAGGGCTGTAACAGTTAGGTAATGGTAATAATGACAGTAATTTAATATTTTTAACGATTATATTGTATGTAATAATTTTAATTTGTCACCTGTAAAGCGTTTTGGACCAAAGGGGAAAGACGCTACATAAATGTATTGTAGTGGTGGTAGTAGTAGTAGTAGTAGTAGTAGTAGTAGTATTTTTATTTTTATTATTTTTATTATTACTATTATTATTATTATTATTATTATTATTATTGTCATCATTATTATTATTACTATTATTATCAAAGCTGAGTGTTTATTTTTAATTTGCTTAGAGCTGCTGTATTGCAATTTTTGGCATATCTTTAGAAGATCTGATATGGTTACATGATGCCTGGAGGACCTATGACTAGAACAGAAACGAAAGGAAAGCGAAAGAGAACGAGAACGTCAAAACAGAATAGCAGTAATAGCTCATACTTAATGCAAGAAGTCACTCCACAAATTCTTTCCTTGGGCAATAAACCGTTTATTACGTTAAAAAAGTGGTTGGCCGTATTTATACTAGAAGACGGCTAAGTCGTCCAGATGACCTTCACACTTTTAGCTAAGGTCATGTAGTGTAAATTCGGGACGATCTTACCGGCAGACGGCCTTGAGTTCTGTTTCGAACAGGTCGAAGGCGGGAAAAGTCAAATAGCTTCAAGTGTAAATAAAACTCAGTCGGAAATGGCGGCATTTTTTCCACTTCTGCAACAGCTATCTAGAAAAAGAGCTCGACAGGATACAGAACAGCTCCAGTTATGGGCAGCAAAGCGACGAAGAACCAAGAATCAGAGCCAAATGAACGAAGAGATGGAAGAAGCACAGGTCTTTGCTCGATGTGGTGTTTTGTTGAGTTCGAATGAAAGGAAAGAGAGAGGCCAGAATGAGCCACGAGATGCCTCTTCGTGGGCATCTGGATATCGGAACAGGAATGATTTTGCTTTTAAGAAACGCTTTAGAGTAAAGAGAGATACGTTCGATTTTCTTGTTCAAAAAGTAAGACATCTCCTTGAAAAGCAACCAACACGCATGAATCCTGAACCAGTTACACCTGAGAAACAGCTTGCTATTTGTTTATACAGATTGGCTCACGGCTCGTCATATAGCACAGTCGGGGATTTATTTGGGGTTGCTGAATCGACTGCGGCTGTGATTTTCAACGACGTTTGCAGGGTCTTCGTCACTACATTGTATGATAGGTATGTACACTTGCCAAAAAGTGCTGATGAGTGGAAACAGGAACTCAAGAACTTCCTTCAAGACTGGGAGTTCCCCTGTGTTGGTGCATGGGACGGCTTCCATGTTTACGTAAGCACTAAACTGAAGAGTTTTTACAGCTTCAAGAAACGATATTCGGTTTCAAGTATGGGGTTTATTCATTCAAACAAGAGTTTTCTGTGGGCAGCCGTGGGAGCGCCGGGATCAACTCATGATTCAAGACTTTTAAAGAGCTGTAGCCTGTATAACGAGATCCAGAATAAACAGGTCTTTCCAAATGCAACTGTTGATCTGGACGAACATGGCGAAATCCCGTTCCCTACAATGGGAGACTCTGGTTTTCAGAACCCAGTAGTTGGATTTTTCTAAAACAATTATTCCTCTCGCCCTCATGGCCCGAGTCAATAACCCATTCGCCTTTCAGCCTCATGCTATTGACTGAGAGCCCATTTGGGCTTGAGGAATAATGGATGATGTTTTGCATAACGCATATATTTTTGGCATAAAGATGGAACTTATAAAAGGAATAATAGGTACGTGTGAAAAGAAACGTGTTTTACAAATCACGCATATTTTTGTGAGAGTATAAATAGATACGTGCCTCGCCTCATAAAGTCAGAAGAGAAGGCAACCAGAATTGTCAGTAGTTTTCTTGTATCCCTTGGCTTTTCTGGTAGTTAGTTGTGTTTTGGAAAACTTTGTAACTTATGTTATTTTCTTTCCTTTGTAGTTTGACAAAAACGTAAAACATAGACTTATTAAACTCAGTACTTGTCCAAAAATCTGTTTCCTCGACGTCTCTTCCGAAGGGATACTCATATATCCAATTCAGTCAAAAATTCTGTTCAAGAAAGGAGCAGACGACGACGGCACAAGCTCAAGAATCCAATGGTTCAAGTCTGAAGCCCACGAACGGCCCAGAGAACGACACAAGCTCGGAACAAAAGGCAGTGAAAGCTCAGGACAGCAAAGAATCATACAGCATTCAGGACAGTCGAGTTTGTCAGCCAAACAAAGGTAAAATAATTCCTTATTCGTTCAACGAAACAAGAAACAAACGGATCAAGTCAGTAGAAGACAAGTTCAGGAGTTCCATTAACTGTTGGCTCTGTGGCATCCGACAATCAATTGAAGTTTGAAAACTGTTGAACTGAGATATGTGAGAACTCTTGAACTGTGACATTGCCTTTTATTTCCTAAGACTCGCAATAAATTCCAGTTTATATGTAATTTCAAGAGCTTTTCGGATTTTGATTCCTTACGATAATTATCGCGAGCAATAGTTAAAATATTTTTCCATTACTCATTACAAGTAATCGACGAAATCTATGAGTTATCTAAGTATATAGTACAACGTACTACACTGTGAGTAAGTTTAAGCAATTTAGTCGCCAAATAGTTGCGTGGAAAAATGCCTCCTAAGGTTGACGTAACAACGCTAGTTGCAAAAAGAGACAGTGCAATAGTCTCTTTACACGATCTTCTCGAAGAATTTAACGTACTTTTCGAAATCCAACCAGTGATAAGTATACTCGAAAACGTTTACAAGGAAGTAGAAATTAAGTACAGAAGCGTTAAAAAGCAACAAGAGGCAATTGTGGAAAAGTTGTGTGAAGCTAGCACAGAAGGCGCGGAAGAGTTAATGAAAGCTAATCGAGAGCTCGGAGAAAAAGTCAAAGTTGATTTTCTACATTGCAGTGAAAAATTTGCAACTTATCAAAAGGCGTGGAATGTTAAAAAATCGTCCGTAGAACACAATGCGCTTGATGTTATGGCAGAAGCAGTGACAAAAATTACCGAAGTGTTAGGCTCGCAAAAGAACCCTAATCAAGGACTTGAGAAATTGTCAGTTCCGACATGGGATGGCAACAGGAAAACTTATGCCACTTGGAAACGCGAATTTACATATTGGATGATTAAATACAAGCAAGACGATGACGAACAGCTTCAGCGACTCAGAAAAGCGCTTCCAAAGAACTCGTTTTGGTCCGATCAAGTCAAGCCACGTACGTCCATAGAGCAGGCGTGGAAAATTCTAGATACGGAATTTGGTGATGAAAGAAAATTAATGGACACGTTGCTGAATGAAATTACTAATCTCAGACCTGTCAAAAGCGACTCATTCTCACTTTCTCGTTACGCATCAAGAATCCAAAGCTTCGTAAATAACATGGAACAAAACGGTTGTCCTGTAACAAGTTCCTCTGAAGCTCCCTTTGTCATGTCACAATTACTGTCCAAATTAGATGGAAATGACAATGTTGAATTTGGCCGCGAAGTGCAACGCACGAGTAAAGGAGAAAACGTGTCAAATCTGATTGATTGGCTGCTGAATGAAGCAAGTCTACGATCGCGCATCAAAAGAGAAACTAATTATCAGCGAAGTAATTCAGTCATTCGTTCCGATAATCATGCCAAGGAAAGCGAGACAAATACCGACGAGAAATGCCCGCTTGGATGCGAAATAAGACACCTACTTTCAGCATGTCCCACTTACCAAAAGGTAGATGTAAACCGAAGATGGGAAATCGTAAAACAAAACAATCGTTGCAGGAAATGCCTAGGAGCTCATCACACGAACATTTGCAAAAAACCTGATGGCACTACTTGCAACAAATGCACTCGACGCCATCACCGTTCCTTACATAACGAAGACACGTCAACGAGAGAATCCAGACAAGATCCTGAAAACGCAACAGCTTCAAACACAAGCCAAGAAGCCTGTAATTGCAATATTCAAGGGAAAAGAAGCGTTCTCACTATTTGCCCTGTCCAAATGGTGAAGATAAAAGACAAAGACGGAAATTACATCGAAGTATTAGGTATGCTAGATAGTGGTTCAAACACAAGCTTCATCTCGAAGAATGTTGCAAAGAAACTTGGGATCCGTGGTTACAAAACACATCTCACGATGAACCTCGCAGGCGGTCAAAAAAAGTCTGAGGAATCAGAGCTCATCGATCTAGCTGTTTCCTCGACTCTGGAACAAAGCGTTCAGAAATCTATGCAAGCTTATGCATTAACAAGCCATGCAGTTCAGCAAGAACGGTCTCAAGAACGGCATTAGAAAGTTATCCTCATTTAAAACCAATCTCAAACAATTTTCATTTATCAGGCGGAACAGTAGACTTGTTGATTCGTACAGATTTTGCAGACGCTTTCAATGATATGCATGTGACCTCAGGGAAAAGTGGAGAGCCGATAGCTAAACGAAATTGCTTCGGGTGGTATATCGTCGGACCATTTGCCGGTCCAGTAAATCAGCAGTCGACAAGAATTAGTTCAGTGGATGTTGGAACAGTCAGCGTGCTAGAGGACATGAAGAAACTTCTAACACAAGATTTGATGGGAGTAAGACCAACCGAACTTTGTACATGTAGAGATAGCGATCTCCAGGAGAACAAGTTTATCAAATCGATTTCGGAGTCCACCAAAATCGTCAACGGAAGGGTACAAGTTCGAATGCCTTGGAGAGAAGATGGACCTCCAAATGAATCTAACTACGACGCTGCTTACAAGAGAATGATTTCCTCTGAAAAGTCTTTCAAGAAAAAGGATTGCACCGAAATAGTCGACTCTGAGGTACAAAAGCTGGTACAACTAGACTTCATCACGGAAATACCCCCTTCAGACGTGAATCACAATCAGCCAGAATGGTATCTTCCTTTACAAGTGGTGTTCACGCCCGTCAGAACAACCCAAGTCAGACTAGTATTTGATGCAAGTGTGAAAGGCCCAAACGGGAAATCCCTCAATGACCACCTGGAAAAAGGACCAAACTACATTAACAGTTTATTAAACGTGTTAATGGCTTGGCGGTATGATAATGTAGCATATACCGGAGACGTCTGTTATATGTTCAACCAAGTGATGATCCATCCAGAAGATCAAGTCTTTCACCGTTTCTTATGGAGACCAAACGAAAATGAGATGGCTAGAATTTATCAGTGGAAAAGGTTGAACTTCGGAGACAAACCGGCCCCAGACATCGCTGCTGGAGCTATCAACACCTTGGTAAAAGCTTTTCAAGATCGATTCCTAGAAGCTGCTGAAGAACTCCGTAAACATGTCTATGTCGATGACATTGGAGGATCTAAAGAAAATGAAGAAAGAAGCAAGCAAATCACAAACGAGATAGATTCCATACTTGCCACAGGCTGCTTTCAAGTCAAAGAGTGGAACTCGAACAACCAGAACATTGATCAGTCAGATCAAACTGTCGTGGATTTTCTTCAAGTGGAACAAAGCAAAGGATACATTTTCTTTCAAAAAAAATGAAATCGCTACAAGAGAGACTCCAATCACAAAGAGGAATTGCCTTGCATATGTTGCACAACTATGGGATCCAATAGGACTCGTAATCCCAACAACCATCGAGTTCAGAATTGCTCTACAAGAACTATGGAACACAGGTTACTCTTGGGACGATATCCTCCCAGACTCAATCCAGTTA
>NC_090891.1:15269386-15284386 GCF_036669925.1 Montipora capricornis | reverse complement strand
TGATTCATGCGATATCGGTTTTGAGCGTAAAATTTACCGTGGAATTCACTAGTTAGGCAATGAATTTTTCTATAGAAGAAAGCAAAGAAAATGATTTAATTATTTAAAGCAGTAACCGGAAACATCAAAAGGCGGACAATTGGAAACGTTTTATTTTCACCAACCCTACAGGCAGTAAGAATAAATAACCAGAGAGCTTCGCTTTTAGGCTTGGCTAAATCTATATACTATCTTCTCTTAGTGTGGTTAAAATTTCTGGGTTGAAAAACGGCAAAGTCTCGAAGGTTCTGGTATTCCTTTTTGTTAATGTCTTTCTAACCTTGTTTTCTCGGTCTGTCCTGTAAGATACGGGATCCCCGTTTTAGTGTTTTGTTCGTTAAAGCCCGATTTGAGACATAAATCAACAGGAAAAAATTCGATCCATAACTCACAGTACGGACCTTGATCCTGGTTAGTAAGCACTCGAATTCAACACATGACGAGAAAGTTCGCATCTACATGTAGACACAGTCATTTATTAATGATTGTTATTTCTTAAATCGACAGATACATTACTGGTTTACAAGTGACTTAAAGGCGAAGAAAGGACGACGGAAAATTGCTGACATCGATGTCAAAGGTCAGATCTTTGTTTTGGGGATCCAACCATTAGGTGTCTATATGTTGTGGTTTCATTTTGTTTTTGGTTTGAGTTTTTCAAACCAGTTTAACTTTTATAAAACCTCCCATTTTAAAACATCTGGACATATTTTTGTACTTCATTAAAACACTTTATGGAGTATGTATTAAATAAACCAATGAAATTATTTTAAGAATATTATGATGATGAATTGTCACCTCTGATGCTATCAAAGACAAATATTGCTGTATGTAAACAATAAATGTTAGTGATTAGGGTTAAGCACCCATTTTAATGCTTTCAATAACTGTGAGTTGAGGGTTAGCAATCAAACCAAAATATGAAGGGGTAGTTTCTAAAGAAACTGTGGTGCTGCGTCGGTGGGGAAGTAGTATACAAAAATTAGGTTTTATCAACGGAGTTGATAATGTAAATTGGCCACCGTACAGAGATTCTAAAAGATGACGTTTCAAGCATTAGCCCTTCATCACAGCGAATCGAGGGATTATGGGTTACGTGTAGTTTTTATAGTAGAGTAGGAGCTGCGCTATTGGTGGTAACATGGCAACGTGAGAAATAGGAATATATTAGTTAAATGAAAAGCGTTCGTTAATACCGTGAGGATTAAGGGTGCCGATTTGAAAGATGAATTTTTGTTCCAGATTCTTGCGGCTTTCCGTCGTACCTAGATGTAGGGAAAGGCCGCAGATAGCCATGTGTTTTTTGGAGTGGTTAGGCAGATTAAAATGGCGAGCGACTGGCTTAGATGCATCCTTGTCATTCTTCTCAACATCGCGAAGGTGTTCGCGGAATCGGTCACCTAGTCGTCTACCTGTGTCACCAATGTATAATTTATTGCATAACGAACAGGTTATGCAATAAATGACATTTGCGGAGGTACATGTGAAACGATCGGTGATCTTAACAGATCACTTAGGTCCCGGTATCTTGCTAGTGTTAACAATGAAACGACAAGTTTTGCATCGTGAGTGCGCGCATTTGAAAGTGGCGGGTTGGTCGTTAGTTTTGAGCGCGCTTCTAACTAAAAAGTTGCCTACGTTTTTGTCGCGTTTGAATGAAATAAGTGGAGGTTGCGAAAAGATTCTACCAGTCTCGGGATCATTTTGGAGTAATTTAAAATTACTAAGAATGATGCTTTTGACTGCGTGATTAACATGGTCACAAAATAAGGAAACGGGATCTCAGTCAAGGAGGACAGGCAAGAAGAGAGGCCTAAAAATGTACGAAAATTAATACAATGATTGTGGACGCCAATTTAACCCTATATTTGCAGCGGGAAATGAACATCCTCATCAAATCATTTCAAAACAATAAATTACTTTTTTATCAAGTTATCTAACAGAAGTTGAGAATTTTTTATCTGGGGTGTTATAACATCGACTACTTCAACATGACAGCATAAACCAGACTGGTATGCATCTCCCATGTTGCACAATATGTAATCAAGCTGTGGAAAAAGACAGAGCAATTCTTACCTCTAGAGGAAGAGTTGGTGTTAATCGAGCTAGCAAAGGAGGAAGGGACTCCATTATTGTTGTAAAAGACGATAGCGTCCATACAGAGTGCCGACAGAGATATACCCACCCAACTTCCATTACGCAATCTAGGCGTCATGGTGTGCAAAGCAGACCCCACCCAAACAACTCTTCGTTCATGGGAAGGTTCGCAGTTTCATTTGGCAAAGGACTGCTTGTTTTGTGGAACAGAAACCAGTAAAGAGGAGGAAAGAAGAACGTCCAGGGAATATATACAGTACGAGCCAACAATATACAAAAGAGTCTGTTAAGCGCATGCGAAGAAAGGGGAGATGAGTGGGCTGAGGTGGTATGCGCAAGGATTCAAAGCGTTCATGATCTCCTGCAGCCGATGCCACATACCATCATGCATGTCGTACAAATTCCACGACAAAATGGGTATCCCAAGACCTTTTATCACCAAATAGCCTGAAAGCAAAAAGAGGAAACTCAAGCGCCCAGTAGACCAGGATGAGAATGGCACCTTTCTTAATGTAGTTCAGGGGAAATGACGACGAACAGGTGTCTATTTCTGAATTGACTTAAAAAATTCAAGAGTATCTTGGTGGGTCAGCTACTAGTAGTTCCTAGAGCAACCGCTATTTGAAATATCGGATGATAAGAGCATTTTGCCGGAAAGGTTATAATCACGAATAAACACGGAAATGCAAACATTGTCACACTCAGAAAAACTGCTGCCTCGATTTTAAAGAAGTTTCAGGAGCAGCAAAAAGAGCACGATGATCCAGATCAAGAGAAACTAGAGGTTATGAAAGCTGCAGCTAAGTTTATACGCAGTGATATTGAACATGGCTTCTGACAGCATTTACATAAACACCCAATTAACTGCAGAATTTCTTCCCCTGCTCTCCCCCTCAGGGAACTCTTTCCGATAGGTCTTTCAATTTTCGTAACAACATCAAAGATCTTTTGGTGATCTTTGTCCCCCAACAAGGCTTAACAAGGCACTTAAAATGGCCCTTGGAGGTCTAGGTTTTCTCCCTAGCTGTCTGGTAAACAAGCCCGTAATACTTCTCCTTATTATGTTTGACATATGCGGTCGTACTCTGTGGGTTTCCAGCATTTACAATGCCTCACAACCTATTTAACTCTGTTATAGGACGTGACGCGTAGGCTCGTAACCGCCTCCACTGACTGCCTTCTTATGCAGTCTCTGAATTACAAAATGGGTCCTTAGAAGACTTCAGTGTAAAGGATAAAAAAAATGTATAATTCACTATTTCCCTCACAGTGTGTTCACCTGCTGCTATTTAACAGTCACAGCACAACTGCTGAAGCTAACTCCCGAAGCTGAGCCGGTTGCTCAGCTTCATCTTGCCCCTGTCGCCCTGCCTGAATTGCTGGCGGGTCTGCTGGTTCAGGAGCTGGACCAAGGAGCAGGGTCGTCAGGAAATTGCATTTGGACTCCTTGTTCAGTCATCGTTTGTCCAGCTACCAGAAAATCGAGTACGTTGTATAAAAAAGAAAACAAAAACACGAAACCAGTATTTATCATAGCAGTGACATAATTGCACGTCAAGTTGTCGAATTAGCCATGAAAAACTCGTTCTTTTAGCTTATTCCAACTTCGCATATAATTATGAGTGTTTTAATATTGGTTCATGTTATTGAAAGTAAAGCATTCTTTCACATGTTGGATAAAGGGGTTTAGTTTGTGAAGGAGCGGTGGATAAGTAAAATAAAGAAAAGAGTTTATCAACTGAGTTGCTATGGTAAATTAACCACTGAAAAGAAGTTTGAAAGGTGACATTTTGAGGATGACCCCTTCGTCAGAGCTAAACCCCTTTTTGTTCTTCACATTTAGAACTACTTTCCATTATGAAAAAACAATGATGTTCTTTAATGATTTATTTGGCAATATAATTTGTTTATTACAATTAAGATTCATACATATTACCTCAGATTTTCAATTATTAATAGAGCAGTATACAACTACTAGAAAGTAACTGCATTTACGTTAACAATGGTATTATTTGTACTGTTACAATATTAATAAACGTCTTTATATTTAAGGGAAATTACTCATTTTACAACATGGCCAGTTTACAAACTAATGTAAAGGAATTTTGTTTGGAATAATCGAAAGTAAGATTAGCAGCACTGCACAGATTTAATCTAGTAGGAGAAATGAGTGATTGGTTTTCTCCAAACTTGATAAGTACTCGAGCATTTATAATGTTACTTTTCCTAAAAGCATATTGCGGGTACAACGGTGACCTATTACGGTTCAGTCGATCTCTTTCAAAGAAATGAATGCTGGAGTTGCCATTGGCTGTTGGGCATTTTTTGTGCATGGAGTGGGCACATTTTGACGTAAGTGTTAACAACTTTCTGGCTGATTCCTGCATAATTTCTTGAAGCCAATTTTGTCTTCTGTGACAAATGCGACTGTGTACTTGGGACAAGACTTGAAACAGTTCCCCTTTTGCAAGTACCTTCTTGCTGCTTCTCGTGAAAAGTTTGCCGCTGCTGTAAACCCATTTCTTTCTAGTTAATTGCCTTCTGTTGTTCCCATTTTGTTATTTGTTTCAGCTCAGATCGATCCTTGTTTCCTGAAAGGCCGAGTTTCTTCTTCATTTTTTGTTTGGCCTAGTTGTAAAAATCATCCTTCCATTGATTTGTGCTCAAGTCTTTTGTCCTTAGGTGGCTTTTCAATAACCCTGTAGTTCTCTATAGAAATCGATTCATTTTATCCCTGCTAGACTCACCACATGTGGCTCTGGCGTCAAATTGTGCGTACGTGAATAAATCAAAATTTAGACCGAGAGTGGCCTGGGATCAATAATAAAACATTCATTGATAAATTATGTTGGGAAATTTTACGTGGTCAAGTGTATAAAAGAGTGGGCAGCAGATCCGGAGGTAAGGAGCTCAAGGTCTGGTGAGTGTGCAGAAACGTCTTCAGAAATGTGAAATTAATGTCTAAGGGAAGTGTTGTAGAGATGGTGGGCAAAGGAGTGGTCAAGGAACGGGGCCTACCTACAAGGGTAAGGGGGGAGAGATGTGTGAAGGAAGGGTGGGGTAAGATAGATGTGAAGATCAGGGAGGGGTAGGAAAAGTAGAATGAAGAAAAGGAACAGCTCCTTCTTTTTAGACTGCCAAAAAACCAAACCCTCTTTTTTATTTGCACCCCCAACAAAGGAAACTTCATTTTTTCGACAGTTGATTTAATAAACCAGTTTTTAAAAAATTAAATTGTTTTCAAAAAAATGCAAACCAAAAAATAAATTAAACCACAACATCTATGTTCATAATTTGTTTATACCTAAGGACATTTTGTACCCTGGACACACATGCACCATAATTGAATAACATAAGCCAGTCGTAATTAAGACTATAAATAACTAGAATTAAATCATGGTAGTCTAACAGTTTGAAATTGCTTCAATTTTTTTTTGTAGTGGCCTTGATCACACAGCTTACTTTTTCCAAAGATTACGGCGATTGGACAAACAGTGGGTGGAAAATTTCAGGTAACAAGGGCAACAGACTCTTCCGGCACCATTTAGCACGAAACCTTGATCAGTTCTCACGATACAAAGAAGCCTTAGTGACAAGTAAAGGAAACTGGTTTTTTGTAACTTTGGCTCTTCCTCTTCAAAAAAGTAGTCGTAAAATGATGAGACCTTAACCAAATAACGATAGTATATAGTATAACACGATTAAAAAATGGTAAGTGTTACTGCCAAATCACTCGAATAATCGCAGTAACCTTCCAACACCACGGAGACTGAATGTGCATAAGTATTTATTCACACGATGAAGCAGAGTAGAAACGATGCGGATTGAAACTGCGACAAAATAAAAGTTACAAAGAATAATTGATTTGGGCGAAGCAAAAAGAACCTATTACAGACAATAGAATTAACTAACAGGAAACGATGATACTTACATTGTTACGACTATTACAAAACTTCATGAAGGACAAATGCTTGAAGCGAAAAGACTTAAACTGCACTCAGACTACTTTAACAGCTAACTGCGTGTAGCGCGACTTCGAGGGCCAAAGGGAACCTTAAATGAAAGAACCTAAGTTTATATTCTACGAGACTAAATTGTGTAAAAACGAGAAAACTAAGGGTGTAAATGGTGGTACAAGAGAAACAATAGTGCAAAAAACTTCGAGGAATAGAAACAACAGACACTAACGAACTGGAAACCAAAAAATGCTAATTAAGGCAGTAAAGACAAAGGGACTTCAACACTAGCGGAACAAGAATAAAGAAAACATGCTTAGACCTTTCAGTAAGTTCCAATATTTGGCAAATTATAACAATATTAAGTTCCTAGAAAAATGCGACTACACGTGGTGAATAACTGCAAATATGAAAGAAACTGCATTCTTTTCCGATGCAAAAAAATTGCAGAGGGTCTAAGGAACGAAGAGAAAACTACAACTAGCCATGAAAAATTCCTGCATTCCAATACGCAGTGGCACAGACCCAGAACGTTGCACCGCATATGAGGCCCACTGCACTAAAAGAAGGCCGAGATTGTAAAGCACCAACTGAAATTTCACATGCTGCCAATGAATGAGTATAAGGTCTTTAGCCCCTAAGGTCAATACAAAAAAAAAGAAAAGTTTGCGTGGATCATTCAAGAACATAACATTCCTAATTCACCACAAACAGTTCTGCTGTGCTGGCTGAGACTAAGCAGGAAAGGAGGCCCAGCTATGTTTTTAAATCATGACAAAACTAGGTGAAGATTCCCTTTTGCCAATAGTGCCTGAAAATTTTGTTTTATTTTTTCACATTAATAATGGTGATCATTTGACTGGTTTTTCTTAAATCCCGGAATAATGGAAAAGACACTGACATTCAATGATAGATTGATGCTGCTCTGGTTTCAAGAAAATTGAATGTTGCTTAAAAATTTAATTTGAATTATAACATGCTTTTCAGAAAACGCGCGCTCTGATTTTCTAATAAGTGGATCCATTTACGAGTTGCACGTATTCCAGAAGACTTTTTGCCGGCAACATTTTTTTCGCCATGTTCCAAGTTTTCACAAGATAATCTTCTGGACATGACAATTTTACGCCGAAGCACCAATAGAATCACGGCCAAAACGAAAGCGGCTCTTAAGTTCGTCTTCAGAAAAGTTTGTTAAGTCGATGTCATGCATCCTATACTTCTTTTCTTGACAAGGAACCACCAAAAGAACAAACAATAAGTCCGCCATTGTGTTGTTTTGAAAAATTTTAATCCAAAGGTTAGTGAGTTAATCCACCTCACTTGGAGTGTTAAATTTATCCCTTGGATAGCACTAATTGTGATTTCAGGAACAGACACTAATCTAAGGATAAATTTTATTCCTGGGTTAAAGGGACTTAATCCAAGATCCGGCCATCCCCTTTTTTTTCTCTGTTTAGCGTCGTACGACCGACCAAAATTTTTGGCATTTTCAAAAATTAAAAAAAAATTGGTAACGCCGCTTTTAAACCATTTTTATGTCGCACAGGAGTTTCAGTGGTTGTCCCACGCATCCACCAACTTTTCCGCTTTATTGATTTTGGATTCAAGTCGTGTTGTTTTCCTGGCTTCACAACTATGATGCTGGGGTACCAGGCCTCCGATTCCGAGACTGCTTATGATTTTTTTTAACGATTTAATAATAATAATAATTGGCAGTGCTAATCACCCTTTACTTGCAGTCTTGAGGACTAAATTACGAAAGGCGCAGCTCACGATATCGGACTGAAAGCATACAAGGGCGCCTCTGGCTGCCGCTATACAGTCCATGTTGTTGTCGCAGCACAGCACCACAGCTAGATGTTAATAAGCTGTGAGTCGATTTTGATGAGGGAGGAAAACCAGAGTACCCGGAGAAAAACCCTCGAGTCAGGTTGACTGAAAGTCAGCCCACATGCAAGCCAAGGCCAGAGATGAACCCCGGCTAGCAGTGGTGGGAGGCTCGAGTAGATAACCACTAAGCCACCCTCATCTTGAATCAGTGGGTTGTGATGTATTTTTTCCCAAAAGAAACATTGTGAAAAATTCAGTTTAAAACCGCTAAAATCGCTTTTCTTTGTTTCCTGCCATAATCTGTGTGAGAGAAATGATTGACGTATCATGTCAATCACACGTGAAAGGTTTGGCTGTCAATTGACAGCTTAGCACATACCCGAACGCTGATTGGCTCAGCATAATTGGCTTTCAAGTATGGGGCGGAATTATTCAGCAGGCCGTGAAGCCAAAATTACAACCTCTCAGACTTCCCGTATCGACGGGTTTTAAGATATCGCTTGCAAATTTTCAGTTCTAACAGATAATTGTACTACCTCAAATCCCATGTAAGGAATTTGGTTTGTCTTTGGAGACTGATTTTATGGCACTTTTTCTGCCCGAATTAATTATGAGATGAGAGTTTCGACTTCGATGCGTAACATTTCCTGCAATTCATAACATTCCAAAATTTCCTCCCACAACGTTGGAGTGTATTCATCTGTGACTAAGATGCAACAAAGTGCGGTTGTTTTTGCAATAAAGCGAAGGTGCAGGAGCTTCTGCAGCAGACTCGGTTGAGTTTGAGGCCTCAAAACTAAAAGCCAATATTCAATACCAAAAGAATAAAACTTTATTTTAAAATAATTCAATCTATTTGCTTTAATACGGTATATAATTTGACCCGACAAGACAATTTTATTTTTCCGTGGACACCTCATTTTCCTTTACCGAGACCTTAAAATATACGCAAACCACAGCATCTGAGCTACGGCCATAACACTGTGGTCAAATGCTGGCGTCCCCAATCGACATGTCATGTCCATTTCAGGCCATCGAAAAGGGCAATCCCTTTCACAGGTACAAAATTGCAGTGATGTGTTATCCAGGGCGCTATCAACCCCAAGCACTAATTGTGCAACCTCAGCTTGCCAAGTGCAAAGTGAGCAGTGGCTTACGTCAAGAAGGAAATCAAAAAATAGATCCTTCACTTGTTGTAAGAGGAGAGCCACCATTTTTTTTTTCAAAATTGCACAATTCAACCCTGCAGTTTGTTTTCAACCGATCGCAGCACATTTAACTTTGTGAGACGATCAATTTTACCTTATTAGCGATAGCATGTCTTGTTTGTTGTGAGCTGAACACTGTACGAAACTTAACTGAGCAGTTTTAAGTTGCATGTTGTCCTGAGATCAATATACAACTCATTGTGATTCAAGTAAAATGTTGATGTGTAGTTTTGCAATTTTTTTGAATGAACATTTTCCCGTGGTTGATCATGGTTTTTCATGTAACACCACACGATTCAAGAAATATTTTCATCCGATATGTTAACTATTCATGCTATTAAAAAAATGGTAAGCGTGCAGCATGTAACTATTCAGTTATGGACGCACTTGAGAGGTTGGATAAGCACTCAAGAAGCTAGAGTAGCAGTCCGCTATCACCTCGCGTGACTCTTGCTCTTCTCTCGAGCTTAGCAACCTCCCGTGTGCGTCCATAACTCGATAGTTGTATGCAGTACACTTACCATTTCTTAATTGTAAGCTACGTTCAAATTTCTTCAAACCAGAGTAACATCAAACTGTGACTGATTGTCAACCTGTTTGCAATTTGAATCTTAACTTTAGACACTGACATGATTTATTTACCTGCTCTTCTTTTTAAGATGGCCACGCTCTGGTCGATGAAGCTCATAATAGTCATATGGAAAGCCCTTTGTTGTCGTGGAAGCCATTTTACAAGAAGGTTGGGCTATGTTTACAGTTTAAGTACCAACTTCCCACTAAGTTCCTCTCTTCTCTAAACGTGCACATCAAAACAGGCCAGGAGGATGCTTTAATCTGGAAATTAAAAGGCCATCAAGGAAGCAAATGGAACAATGCAGCAGTCTCTTGGAAGCCACAAAAGGAAACTCGAGTGAGGAACTTTTCTATATTTGATAGGCAGTCCTCGTATATGTTGACAATTGATATTCTGATCGGCCTATTGGTCCAGGCAATCACTTGCGTTATGACTTTACAATTATTTATTGAGTTCTACCTAATGTAATTTTTTTTGTAACGATATAAGGGTATTAAGGTTGTTGTTGCTGAAAAGGCAGGCCGCAAACCTAAGAGAATCCACATGTGGTCTGAAGTTTACTGTACTAACACTACAACACTGTGGAATCAATGGTGTGAATCAATGGCAAGTTATTCCAATGTTATGACAATGTATTGATGCAAATCTCAAATTATTCTGTAGATCGTATTTGAAGGTTACAGTCCAGTGAATGGTACACCCAGCATTATAATTGACAACATCACGGTAACAACTGAAGACTGCAAACTGATGCCGCAGCATGCATCACCTGGTACATGTAGTCATTAAATGGTGCACTAACATTAAGAAGAGCTCGCTTTCCAACCTTAAGTGCGGTTCAGTTTCTGCTATCAGAGGGATTCCCCTCTTGTAATTATGCCAAAGTATTAAATAATCTCATACTGAGCCATTCGATTTGCACACCGCAGCTCAACATGCTCAACCAAAGTACACTTTATCCTTTATCATGCCCCCTCATTACATGCCAAACCTCAGCAAACCAAGACAAATTCTGTTTAACAAAATTCAAAATAGGTTACATCTTAGGATAGTTAGCGCTCTTTTCAATGGGTTCATTCCTTTGGGATGACCTGAAAAAGGATCACTGATCCAAGATCACTTGGATCATGGTGTATGACAGGGACTGAAAAATCCTTTGATCCGTGATCCAAGTGATCTTGGATCAGTGATCCTTTTTCAGGTCATCCAAGATCGAATTTCGCCCTGCAAGTTTTATTTAGCAAATAAGATTATACCGCATGTCCCTCGCAGTTTAATTTTGATGAAATAGCTCATTTTTGTATTATTTTGTTTGGAATAAAGATATGTGTCAGAAGGTGGTAACATTTCTGCTACTCTACAAGAGGGTTTAGTTACTCTACGTTTCTGAGGTCCTCCAAAATAAGATCATATAAAATTGAGTGGAGAATAGCCTTTAAACGCAAATCCAATAAGGCTTCTCGAAATAAGAATATACTATACCATGGCATACCATACCACGCAAAGACACTTATTGTATCCTGTACCTTCTCGCATTTCTCTTAGTTTTGAACAAGATTTCTTGGGGCAATATGACAAAAATTGTCCCCTTTTCCAAGTTCATGGAAAAGTAGTTTTGTCGATTTTTATTTCCTCTCATTATGTCAGATTTCGTTTGTAAACCAAGTCAATTTCAATGTCTTAATGGTGAGTGCATTAGCTGGACACACCACTGTGATAGTGACGTTAACTGCCTCGATGGATCAGATGAAGTTGATTGCACATGTTTGATCTCAGAGTTCCAATGCCCTTCAGGAGCTTGTGTCTCATCGGATAATTTATGTGATGGGGTAAAACACTGTTTAACTGGGAAAGATGAAAGATCTTGTGGTGAGTTGTTTTCATGTTATTATCATTATTAATAATAATAATAATAATAATAATAAATAATAATAATAATAATAATATTTTTTTAATTTTTTGAACAGAATATTTTTATGTTTTAATAATTCCTATATTAATTGGCCGATTTTTAATTATTAATAAAGTAATAATTAAGAATAAACATTTTAATACTCATAAAAAGCCTTTATACAGACAACGGTGCTAACTATCAAAATCCTATTTACAAAGTTAACTTCTAAAAGAAAAAAGGAAAACATTTCAAAACACCATTCGATTTCTGTTAGCTGAAACAATATTGTTTTCAGGGAAGTAAGCAGCTCGAGTTCAACTATTCCAGCGATTCGTAATAACAAGATAAAAATACAAATTATAAAAAGTCATAGCGTCACAGATAATAATAATAATAATAATAATAATGCAAGATTTAAAAATAGATTGAAAATGATTATCATGAAGCACAGGGATTCACCCGTCTTATCTGTGGAGGCAGTGTGGCCCAGTGGTTAGGGCGCTTGCCTTGAGATCCGGAGATCCCGGGTTCTAGACCCGCTCTGACCACTCGCTGAATTTGTTACTGGTAGTCCCTGGTTCAACTTCCCAGCTGCACTTGTAAATAGCCAGCCAACTGGTTTGCCTCCGGCCAGTTGGGATTCTTAACAGTTGTAGTTGCTGTGTTCTGTTGTTTCGTTGATTCATTGGCCCAGAAAAGCCCCTACAGGGAGAGGTCAATTAAGTATGTATTGTATTGTATCTCGTTTTCTCTTATGTAAGTCTGTCTCTCAAGATTTCCTGTAACCTGTGATCAGGCGATCTCTTCTCCTGATCGCAGGTCAGATTTTTAGCTTATTACAATTATCATTATTAGCAGTAGTAGTGGTAGTAGTAGTATCGAACAATGCACTTTCATGCTGACGGAGACATTACTACAAGAATTAATTGTTTACACATACAAACACATAACAAGAAAAGAACGAAGAGATACGCACTACAAACACCAGATCAAAACAGATAAAAGTTGTTTGTACAACATAGATAAAAACAGATTATTTCAATTAGTTAACAAGAGCTCACGGTTTTGTTAAAATGATAAACAAGTCTGTTTTTCCTTGACATCAAGATATGAAGGTCAATACAATAAACTCTCTTTCCTTTGGCCAACAAACTTAATAGAAGGCAATCGATAACTTTCTACACTAAACAGAAAATGGCATTAATAAGTTTAATTGTCCTGGAAAAAGTGTTGTTTTGAGGCCTTGAAAGGATTACACTAATCGCATTGCATAAATTGCGAATATTAGGGGTTTTCTTATTTATAAAATTCTCTATTTCTGGAATTATTACGTTGAGATGAACAAAGGGCTCTTAATTAGAAGCCATAAAACTAGAATATCAAGCTCTTTCTTGGAAATGTCCCTTGGTCTTTTAGGTAATAAACAGGAGTCTCATTTCCCAAACTCAATATTTGCAGGAGGTACATGCTCCAACAACTTGTTTCAGTGTGTGGATGGCACATGTATTCCCTGGGATACAACTTGTCGCCAAGGCAAGCCTCCAGTTTGTCAAGATGGTTCCCACATGCCTTCTATCTGCGGTTAGTTTTGTAACACCTATTTCTGTATCTATAACTGACTAAAATGGTTTTGACTAAAGGTATTGTCACAGAGTGAGTTGTGCAAATAACAAGAGGCTACAGGCAGGCTACACTTTGTTCAAAGGATGTTTCGCCGACTTTCTTTAAGTTTCAATATTTCAGTGGGTTTTTTTTATGTTACTATATCTTGGTAGATATCCAGTTTCAAACCCGTAGTCCAAAGTCCGTAGTCCAAAGTACACAGTCCACATTCCGTAACCCATTTTAGGGTTAAGTGCGATCGTTGATATTTGTTTACATCTAAAACTGTTTTAGCGGCATTGATTGCAATCAAGTCTCTACGATGATATTTTAAAATATTTAAACCAATACTGCGAGAATTATAAAAAAACGATATCTGTTACAGAGTCATACGATAACCGGATATTGCATTGCGTGCAACGAATACACATAAACTCGTTTCTGGTCACGCAGACGATTCTTTAATACATATTTCTCCATTAATCTATCACATAGTCTTCCGTGGTTTAGTGGTCAATGCGATTGCGACTGTGATTGTGAGTTTGGATACCACTTGAACTGCCTTCTACAAGGCAGAGAAATCTTACACATGCGCAGCCAGAGCGACTTGAAAAAAAACAAGTGATAAAAAGTCTTAAGTCCAAAAACGGAGTCAAAAAGTATACTTTTTCTTTTTTAACAGCTTTATTGGGTTTGACTTTCAAAAAAAAAAAACACACATACACATACAACAGTACAACATCACTCAATAACCTATTGTAGCACTTAATAGGAAGACCCAAAAGGGCAGGTGCGAACGGGACACAAGGTTCCATGCGAGGCACTCCCCTATATTAAAAACTAAATAAATAAATAAATGAATTAATAAAAGGGAGATTTTAAAAAAATAAATACAATAGCTAGCGATGGCAGGGGCAGGTTCTGATCATGGTCCAGGTACAGGTATAGTCGGCATCAAAGGAGGTCCTAAGTAAGTGCATAAGATGAGACATGATAAAGTTCTTGAAGGATTCCGGAGTGGAGAAATTTGAAGTTCCAGAGTTTAACAATTTCGATAAAGTAGGACGACTGATATGTGCTTGTTTTATATAACGGTTTTTTATAACTGTAGGAGGAACTGAGTCTGGTACGGCCATGGCAGGAAAAAGATACAAAATCTTTAAAATTTAGATCAGTAAGATTGTTCAGACATTTGTAGAAAAAGACCATATCTTTGAGTTAGTAGCAAGAGGTTTAGGGCTAGAAGCCTGTTCTTGTAGGACATTTCCCCACAACGAGTTTGTTGGATCTCGTCGCTCTCCTCTGCACTCTTTCAATCTCTGTTTTAAGGGATATTTGCAATGGGGACCAACTTGCGTTGCATAGGACAGCTGTGATTTTACAAGTGCCAGGTAGAGTGTGCGCCTGACTGACAGATCAGTCAGTAGCAGGCATGTGCGTTTCAGAAGCCCAAGTAATCTGTTAGCCTTCCTGACGATGGTGTGGGCATGTTGGTCCCAAGAGCGGGTACGTGTAACAGTAACCCCGACATCTTTTTCATTGGTGACACGCTCAAGCTGGACTTGGTTGAGGTGGTAGTTGTATGTTAGGGGATTCTTTTTACAGGTCACGGTTAGGACTGCACTTGCCTCATCGAGAGTTGGTAAGTCGCCCATTGATTTGATGCTGCAATATACTTTCGTATCGTTGGCGTATAATGGGACCATAATATCATCCACAGTTATTTCCAGGAGATCATTGATAAGGATGGTAAATAAGAAAGGGCCTAGGAGGCTACCTTGAGGGACATCGGAAGTGACT
>NC_090891.1:15241886-15264386 GCF_036669925.1 Montipora capricornis | reverse complement strand
AATTGTTCACTTTCTGCTGTGGGATCGATTGTTCGATAATTAGCTCGTTTAAAATATGCTCTTCCCGAGAGGCTCCAGTGCACTCTCGCTATGGCCAACTGAAGACATTACCGTAACGGTGTTTACGGTCTTCTTGTCGTTTAGCAATCCTGATGTTTCCAACATCTTCCTCTTCCAGGACATATTTATTCGCGAAGCATAACTCCTGATACTGCTTTCACTTCTGTGACCGGTCAGTGCCATGATATGACAGGCTTCATATCCAAACTCGTCAAGTATTGTGACCACATTGGCTCTGATTGAGTGATTCGTATATGTTGCAGTTAATTTTTATTTTCAACTAGTTAGTGTTTTTTTAACTAAGTGATTTTATTTTCAACTAGTTAGTTTTTTTCTAAGTAAGTGATTTTATTTTTAACAAGGTTTTATTTTTTTAACTAGGTAATTTTTCAAAAACTGGGTAAACTTTTTCTCTCTGGTGCTATTAAAGGCTAACAAATTTTAGTGATTAGGGTCAAATGCTCAGCTGAGTGATTTGGGTTACTGAGCCCTTATTTTGAATGATTAGCTTTCATGTTAGGTTAGGGACACTGCCCGCATTTTAGGAATTAGGGTTAAGCTTTCAATTTAGTGATTAGGGTTATGCACTACCCCCTTTATCCTACAAGTGAATGAATGCTTTACTTCCAATATTCTTAACCCAATGACCAAGACAACGGTTCAGATAATTGATTACTCCAATCACTACAATATATGCCAATCCCTTGCATAGAATGCAGTGTCTCGCACTTGCACACTGACTGCATACTAATCCTAACTCAGTTATGGGAAGCTAACTATTTTAAAATGGCTGCTTAGACTTAAATACTGCTTATCAACGCCAATCAAAATGGGTACTTAGACTTAAATACTGTTTAATATCAGCAATATTTGTAGACAGTCTGCAGTTGTCATACACCTCCTAGAATGCTAACTGTTTCAAATAAGACAGATTGTAAAGAAGCTGTGGTGCTGTGTCGGTCGGAAAGTGAAGGAAAGGAAAGGGTTTATCGTGTGAGTTGATATGGTAAATTGACCACTGTGAAGAAATTTGAAAGCTGGCATTTTGATGGTTAACAGATGTAATCTAGTGGGAGAAATAAGTGATTGGAGTTTTCCAAACTTGGTCACTACTCGAACAGAATGTTTTTTCGATATCAGCTACTTTTCCTAAAAGCAACTACTGTTGGGGTACAATGGTGACCTTTTACCATTCAGTCGATCTCTATCAAAGATAGGAATGTTGAAGCTGCCATTAGTTAGTGGGCACTTTCTAAGCATGGAATAAGCACATTTTAATACTTGTGTTTGCAACTTGCACACTTGTGTCCTCTGTGAGAAAGTCGACTGTGTACTTGGTACAAGATCTGAAACAATTCCCGTTTTGAAGCTACTTTCTTGATGTTTACCGTTGCTGTAAGCCCATTTCTTTTGAGTTATCATCTGACGTTCCCAGTTTGTTAATTGTTTCTGCTCAGATCGATCTTCGTTTCCTGAAAGGCCGAGTTTCTTCTCTGTTTTTCTTTCAAAAAATGTTTGGCCTTCCTGTAAAAATCATCTTTTGAATCTTTTGTATTTCTCCATAGAAATCGATTTCATTTACGTCATTGCATTGGCGTGACTCCTCCATTTTATCTGTGCTACAAGATTTACAACATGTGCATGGCTCTAGTGTCCAAATGTGAATAAATCAAAGTTTGGACCGAGAGTGGCCTGGGATGAATAATAAAATATTTAGTCATAAATTATGATGAGAGGTTTGCTTGAGTTGTTTGTGTGGTCAAGTGGATAAGAGAGTAGACAGCAGATCCAGAGATAGGGGTTCAAGTTCAAGTTCGGGTGAGTAAAAAGAAAAGTCTTGACAGGTATGAATTGTCTGTGAGAAGTGCCGTTGAGGGGGTCGGCATAAGGGATATTCAAGGGTGGAGGTAACTGGAAGCTAAGGCACAGTGGGGGAAGGTGGGGAAGGTGCGGGAAGGGAAGGTGGGGGACGGGTAGAACAAGTAGAACGGAGAAGAGCAGAGTTTCGTTCTTTTTTCATACCCCTAAAAAACCAAGCCCCTGTTTTTTAACTATACCCCTAGAAAAGAAAAATCCTTATTTAGACAGTTGATTAAAAAAACCTAGTTAAAAAAAAATTAACTGCAACATATACACCAACGAGAGCTTTGCCTCGACAGACAACTTCTTCATCTTGCCACAGAGAATGCGTTGACCAACAACCATGTTGTCGTACCAAAACTTGTTCTTCTGGTTGACACGAGAGACATTTTTCCAAATGACATGACTGGACAAAAAGGCCCGCCAGTTTTACACATTGTTTGGGATTCTTGGGCTTCGCCGTTTTCCTGCCGATTTTTTGTCAATTCATCTTTCACTTTGCTTACAAATCTTACATCAGACAAGTCGGTACACATGGAAAAAAATCTTTCTTCTTCAGTTCTCTCAAGTTCTTGCGTCCTCTTTTACGGAAGAAAAGCATGGTTTCAAGGAAAACTTTGTTCTGGAGTTTTTTCCGGCTGGGTTAAACTAAACAGACCCACTTTCCTACAGTTTTTTGGTGTCATGTTTGTTTATCGGTGGTTTGTGTTGTGTGTGAGCTTTTCCTTCCCGTTTAACCTCTGAGATTTCCGCTTGATAAACTGTGTTGGCTTTAGAAAACTCAGGGTCTTTGATGATATCAAGTTTGTGTGAATAACAGCTGAAGGCCAAAGCGTATCCTGACAAGTGAAGCTTTGGTGCAGAGCTCGCCATTCTTCTTTTCTGGCTTCAGCATAAAATATCCTCAGAACATTCACCAACTTGTCCTTCAATGACACAAGTGACTCTTTGTATAACTCTCTTTCCTTGAGATAATCTCGAAAGACGTTGAGTGCAATTATTGCTGCTTTCTTAGTATTCTCACTGCACTGTCAGTTTGATCAACTAAAGATGTCAAATCAGTCTCTGACAGCTGATGGAACCCATCTGCCATTTTCACATAAGGGCAGTCACAATTACGCCTGAGCAGAATATTATTTGCAGAAAAACACTTATTTATAGGCAGTTATTTGCAGGTCACGTGGTGGGCTCTCGGCCAATGAGTGTGAGTGTTTGTGATGCTTGTAATGCTTTAAAATCTGGAAAAAATATATTAAAATACAAAAAAACCTCTTACCAATCATACAATAAAAGTCTTGGTACTATAGTTGACGAATGCGTAGATAATTTTAGCCGTTGAGATAATTTAACATTATCGAAACACGAGAAAATTATATGAAAGAAACCCTTAGCAGACGATAGACAGTCAATTCTTTTAATTATTCAGGGATGGCTTTGATGTTTATCATTCATAAATAATGAAAAACTAAATATTTTAAGCAAGAGCCGATACAACGTAGATTTGATTTTAGTGATGTACTATATTTCGGCTGGCCAAACCAGCCTTCTTCAGGTACCTAAAGAAGGCTGGTTTGGCCAGCCGAAATATAGTACATCACTAAAATCAAATCTACGTTGTATCGGCTCTTGCTTAAAATATTTAGTTTCTCAACTTGAAATAACGCCGATCAGATCAAGCCACTGATCCAACGTACACCGACAGGAAAATTGTCCACGGTTGCTTGCTTCGAAACTCTGGAACATAAATAATGAAGTGTTTTTATGGAAAGTGTCTTATGCACTGCCTATTATCATTATTGTTTTGCCCGGTGCAGTGTCATGAAAGGGAACATTATCGCAAGAAGGTTTATCAATGCCCTACTTTTCCAATCTGACAGGATCAACACAATGCCCTCTGAACAACCTTAACTGCAAAGAAACAATCACTAAGGCAAATTGCAACAAAGGCTTTAAAGGTAAATGAATGGCGGTGGAGTGCCAGCCTTAAAGTGCCTATAACCCCAAATCCTTTTTTTCTTTTTTTTTTTTGCGTACATGGATCTTTGCATCATGCTGAGCAAAATGGCGCTATTTTGTTTTGTTTTTGATAAAAAGTAGAATAGGGCTAGGAATAGGCCTCTTCTGTTTCTTTTACATATGTGGCTTGATTGCTCGAGTTTGGCGAGCCTTCGACTTCTAACTCGTAATTTTCTATTTCGAGGACCTCAGAATCTGAACTGGAAACCAGATTGGAGTTGTTCGAGGTCATTTAATAAATGTCACTGCTCCTAACAAATGTCAGCCGAATAACAGCTCTTTTCAAGTGCTACACCTTTCCTTCTTGTTGTTGTCAGTCCTCTCCTTTTGCTTTGTTTGCCCTGTTGCTTATGTCTGGGTTTTATATCACTAGTCACCCGGTCGTGGGACAGAAAAACCGTATTTCAAAGTCATAGAAACTTCCAGTTTTAACCAAACACAACCCTTTTTTCTTTCAACTCGGAAAAAAAGCTTCTGGGGTTTATAGGCACTTTAACTTGTGGAAATAGAAACCATTGTCTTATTATCCAAGTATTTAATACAATGTTGCTCAACAACCATAATCACTGCAAACAACTTGTGTTTTCATATGGTATCAAAACGTTCCTGTGCTAGTTTGTGATCCTCACAGGATATTCTAGAAGAAATTTTAAAACGCTGCTAAGTTCATAGCCAAAAGATCCCAACATTTCCTTTTTCTGGTACTATTTGGAACAAAAATTATTACAGATACTTAAATGTCACGAATCAAGCACTGAATCTCAATCAATGTACTGTTTAGATGACTTTTATCTTTGATGTTTTCTGGTCAGGTCACTGTTCTTTTCAAAACGGTTTTTGTGGACTGAAGCACGATAACAGCATGGAATATCAATGGACTCTTCATTCTGGCACTACTCCATCGTCAGAAACAGGCCCAATATATGATCATACAACATATTCTAAAACAGGTGACTTTTTCCTCACTTGCTTCCTAAATTACCTAAAAATTGAGTTTGAGGTTGCTGTGGCCCCAAACTCAGAGTTCCCTATAATCATCGAAAAATCCCTTTAGGCGTCTCAACATCACTGTTACGCAGTGTTTAAAGAATACTTAGCTCTTATTAACCGAGCAGGAGGTCTGTATGGGAGAATCTTGACCGAGGTCGTGAGTACAGACAGAATGCAGTGAGGTCTGTACACACGACCGAGGTCAAGATTCTCCCATACAGACTGACTAAGCTCGGTTAATAAGATGTTTATTATATGGCAAACAAGAACCATTTAATTCGTTTAATGTAACTAGTTTGTACTAACTTACATTTTGCTTGCGAACGGCGATGAGTGGCGATGAGCGGAACTTAATTCTGTCAAAGTTCGCTCGTCATCCTCTCTTTTGTCATCATGCTGTTTTGCACTTCCATAAATAAATATTGGTAGAAGAAAATACTGAATATTTTTGCATTTGAGTTTGCATCTTTTCACTGCAAAACATTACCGGTCTAGATGCCGGTCTAGATGGGAAATCAAATTCGTGAACTTGGTACTTCCCAGTCCTTCTGAGACACAGCCATATAATAAAAGATATGACTTTAAGGCAAGGAGCTATGCAGACAGAAATGTGGAATATAAATCCTCATATCATCTGAACGTGCGGCTATTTTCACTGCATAATTAATTAGCGCATCGTGAAAGTGTCACCTAAAACTCCCAATCCGCTAGCGTTGGTTCCATACCAGCATGCATGATGCTTTGTGGCCTGATTGCCTCTAAAACCGGGATTTTCCTTCGATCACTGTCACTTTGCCGGTGTTCTGGGCCCAGAAGTGGGTTTTTGCTATTAGCGGTCAACCAACACCTGCACCCTCTTGTGGTATATTCTTCAACCTAACAGCAGAATTACCAGACCCTCCAGCTCCGGCCCCTGTTCTCGCTCCTGCACCTGTTCCCTCTCCAGCAGCAGCAGCAGTTGCGGATCCACCAGCTCCTGAAGTTGCACCCATTGCTGTGAAAGCCGGGGTAACTATAGTTTTTTTCTAGCCGTTCTCAACATTCTTTTGAGGCAAAGTTCACTTGTGTTGTTGGATACCACTAGCGGGCAAAGGCTTTTAACGTGTGTCACACGTAGTAGGTTACTCAATTGCCGATTAAGCAGAAGAACATTGCTGATTTCCCAGCGGTTTTGTCATCGCTAGCCGGCGAGGAACGAGTTTTGATACCGCAAGTTGGCGAGGAGCGAACTTTCATACCGCTAGTTATAAAGATCTGGTTGTGATACCGCTAGTTGGCGAGAGACGAATTGATACCGCTTGTTGGTGAGGAATGAGTTTTAATACCTCTAGTTAGCAAGGGACTAGTTTTGTTACCGCCAGTTGGTGAGGAGCAAACTCCCATACCGCCAGTTCATGTGGAACGAGATTTGATACCACCTGCTGGTGAGGAACTAGTTTTAATGCCACTAGTTGGCGAGGAACGAGTTTTAATACCGCTAGGTGGCGAGGAGTGAACTTTCATACCGCCAGTTGACGCGAAACGAGCTTTGCATGATACCACAAGTTGGTGAGGGACAAAGTTGTATGCTGTACCGCTAATTAGCAATTAGTGCATTTGGATACCTCCAGTTTGCGAGGAGCTAAATTGTTCATTTTTCTTAGAAATGCTCGCACTCGTTACCACTAGTAGGCGAAGGGCATTGTGCCTATCCTTTAGAATCTTTAGGAGGTTAATATGTAATATTCAGTAATTAGCAACTATTCGTTGACCAAGAATATGTTACCTTGTGTTTGCGAGCTAGTTGAACTACCACTTAATGGTAGAGGCTTGGCTGCCACCGTTAAGGCCAAGGCGTTTGTTTTTCTTTCCTATAATCCTTTGGAGTATTCTTGCAGTAGTAGTCATCACTTACTGTTTGCCATCTTGCCATGTCAATTGTGATGTCCAGGCATCTTTGTTTTCCGAATGTATCATGCCATTGGCGCTCATTAATGCGCTAGTTCTGCTTCAGTTACTCACGCATATCTCACATATTGTTAATATTACCCTGGGTTAAAGCGGGAATGTGTTTGTTTACAACTTCCTCGGTTTTTTCCATGGCACATTATGAAGTATTGATGTAAAATTCGAAGGATGAAAGTAGATGGGTACAACATGAGGAATACTCATAGCCTCTTTATGTGCATGTCAGAGGATAATAACCAGTTAAAGCTCCTGGAGGAGAAGATAAAAACACTCGAAAAGACCCTGGAGACCACAGCGAGCGCCCTCACGGCACTTAGATGCAATCTCAACCGCCCCATACAGGCGTTCAATCGATTTGAGGCGTTGGACCTTACCCAAGCCCTTGTGTGGTTAGCGCGTACAAAGGTGCAGCAATATGCAGCCACACTCGATGACATACGGGCGCGTTGGGATGTCCTCAATTCCCAAGAGAGAGAGAGATGTTGAACCTGATGCTGGGGTTGTTAGGAGACCCTATACGCGCCAAAATAGCAAAAGAGGCCACCTCAATCCTAAACAGTTCTTCCAACTGCTCCACGTAGCAGGGCTGGTTCTTTCTCCCCTACCCCCAAATTCAGTGCTTTAATTGTGGCCGTTTTGGACTCTACGCCAGGTTTTGCAGGGCCACTCAAAGCATGATGTGTGGAACCTGAGGGCATGTTGCTCAAAGCTGGTGGCGTGTTTCCCACTACTAATTTCGCCTAATACGATTTGGAAAGACGCTGAGCTGACTTGGAATGATAATAATGATAAATAAACAAAATCATTTATCCGTACATCACAGGTTGTCTTGTTCACTTCTATGGTTGTTTGCGGTACATTTTGCTTGTCCACATTAGTTTTTGGACCCTGGGGTTCCTTCTCAGCGTTCTACACCACTCTGGACCTCGTTCAGGGCTGGGGTCAACAAAGGTTGGGTTCCCTGTTTTAGTTTTTTAAGCTTTTGGTTTATTCCTCATTTTTTGTTCACTTGTAGGAAAATAACTATTCGTTCATCTTGCGTGTTACAGCCGCTGCTGGCACAAAACCTTTAGAACATACTCCACTGTATAGTACAACACAGGGCACCCAGCCTTTCGTTGGCCCCTTGGTATCAGCAGACATGGTGTTCTCTTGCCCCGAGCTAGGAATCGTTAGCAACCCGCGATTTCGTGACTCGAAATATTTCAGGGCTGGTACTATCCACTGCCACTCTCTCGTCTCGGAACATCTCTTGGCAGATTTTGATAATCGCAACAACGTGAATTTGTTAGAGATTATCCAGCATGGGGTCGGGATAGAACATTTTTCCCGCATTTCAAAGGGACATTCAAACAACAGTCGTATGACATGGCTTTGTCCTCACCTATTCTGTTTAAGTACTCTCCTTCATGTGCAGAGTTCTCGGATTTCATTGCCGATAAAATTGTTCAATGGGTCGAATCTGGGGCTGTCTCTATCTGAGGGGAAGTCAGCTGTCTCCCTCCACCACACCTAGTCCTTCCGCTTACCGTCAAACCGTCCAATTTCCGACTTTGTCAAGATGAACGTTTTTTTTAATCTGTGGATTAGAGATATCTTTTTCAAACTCGACCACTTGACCGACTTACCAAGATATGTACTCCCTGGCCATTTCCAAAGTAGCTTTGATGATAAGAATGGTTACCACCACGTCAAGCTCCACCCTTTCTCCGAGACGTATTTTGCATTTGAATGGGAAGGCTATTATTTCACGTTTAGTGTGTTGCCATTTGGTTGGAAAGCCAGTGCTTTTGTTTACATAGCCTTGGTCTGGCAGTTTCACAGGCTGCTCGTTCTTTGGGAGTCCCCATTTCTCAATACATCGATGACCGTCACGTGGGACAGTTATTCATACCCCCAACACACGTTGCATTTTCCCCTTCCCGGCAGAATACTGAAGCCGCGACATATATCATATGCTACCTCTTGACAGAACCGGATATTTCATTAATATTGAGAAATCTCAACATGTTCCTTCTACATCGGTACGTTTCTTGGGTTTTGCATGCGATTCCCTGTGGCAGATCCAGCATGGTAACTTTAAAAACTCTCCAGCGTTTCATAGGAAAGGCGGTTTCGTTGAGTTTAGTCATACCATCATGTAAGCTTTACGTGCGCGAAGTGTTTCCGGGCATTGTGCAAATGGCTCGCTCACCTAGGGGGTCTATCAAGATTAATGACAAACTAAGTTCAGAACTCCAGCACTGGCGTTGTATTGTGATGTGTCCAAGCGCTCTTGGGGCGGAGTTCTGTTCAAGGATGGGAGTGAGGTTCGATCAAGGGTCTACTGGCAAGATGCGTCAGTGGATATCAGCTACCTTGGGGCTAGAGCACTGCGCCATTCCCTCTGCACCTTTAAGGACCAGATACGCAATTCCAGGGTAGACGTGCACACTGATAACAGAACCCTGAAGGCTGCGATAGAAAACTACGGATGCAAGAACTCAGCGGTTAACGATCCAGTAAAGGAGATCCTAGTGTTAAGTCGCCTTTTCAATTTCACCATTGATATGCATTACATTCCTTCCCAAGATAACCTGGCAGATAGTCCATCACGAGAGTGCTCTGATCTGGACTGCACTCCTTCAGAGAAAGCCTTGAAGTTGGTGGAGAGCAGATTTGGGCCACATACCTTTGACCTCATGGCTTTGGACAGCAATTGCCAGCATGACTGTTCCGGTCACATGCTGCTTCATTATACTACTTGGCCTACGCCGGCATCTCAAGGGATCAATGTCTTCATGCACCCTTTTCCTACCGGGCATAATGTGTACGCTTTCCATTCTTTTGTGTTGATTGGTCCACTCCTGTGACGTTCGTCCACGGAAATTCTGGTGGGCCCTCCTTCAGTCCGTAGGGGTAGACAGCCTTTGCTTAGGCAAGAAAGGAGACCCATCTGTTCTGCTTTTCCTATCCAGTGGTACACATGGTTGGTCTCAAAGAAGCCTGGAATGGGATATGTGGGCTTTCTAGTGCATCTTTTAAACTCTGTTTATAGGTTTCGAAACCTTGGAAACTTGCGTGCTATTGTATCAGCTGCCTTTACCCCAATGATGTGGACGCCAATTTTTGTCAAGCTTGTGGGATGGCTACATGTGCTCCACCTCCTGCGACACCACCTTGCGATGTAGACAGGATACGTCACTGTCTCGTAGAGTTCAAGTCCTCGTTGGCAAAGCCATATCAGCACCAGAAGTCGGCTTTAGAGGAACATCTTGCTGACTTTCTGTCGTCCTTTTCCTCGTCCAAGGTCGTTTCATCTTGTACGGCGGATGACGTCATCAAATTTCTTATCTATAAAGACAAATCGGGGAAAACATAGTCCACTCGCCTTCTTGTCCTGGGATCCCGTGTGAGTGCCCTCCTCGTTTGGTGGCGGGTACAATACACTCATTACCTGGGAAACTCAGAGCCAAGGAGTACTTGAAATTCGTTAGAAACGAGCAGGCGAGTCTTGTGGTTCCCTTGTTTTTCATCAAGTTTTCGAAACTCATAGCTTATCTTAGAGATTTGATAGTAAACAGCCGGTCACTTTCCCAAGTAAACAAACATATACTCGCAGAGATGCCACATTTTTCGTTATCGATTTCTTTACGGAAGACAGAGCTTTAGGGTGTTTACTGGCAAATCAGGTTTTTAGGCCTAAAGATCGGGAAGGGTTTTTGCTTAAGCTCACTTTCATTAAGACTTTGCGAAAAAGGTTTCCCCGTTCTGTTGCCCTAATTCCTTTCCCCGAGTTTGATGTGTGCCCCGTCAGGTGGATAGAATATTATATCGCCATTTGCGACCTCCTTGATATATCTCTTTCTCCAGGATATTCCTTTAGGGCAACTACCCGCGGAAGAGACGTTGGCCCCGCTCCTTTCATAGGTTCTTCAGTAAATAACCGTCTGCATAAGCACCTTACAGGAGCTAAGCTTCATGGAGGTGAAACTCCACACAGTTTTGGGTGGGGTTATCCAATACCCTAAACGCTTTTGGGTTGTAGCCAAGAGGAGGTGACTCAGTTATATAGGATGGAAGACTGGGGATATGGCTGAGCACAACTCACGCATGTCAAGCACGGCTACCTCTCTCTCCATTTTAGAAAATATTCAGCCCAGTGCAACGAGCTTAGACAAGACACAAATCTCCCATCAGAGTAACTTACAACGGACTTTAAATATATAAGATAGTTTGACTTCGGCCTGCATTTGAATGTTAAGAGTCTGAGTACTGAAAGAGTAATTCATTAAAGGGTGTGATTCTGAGATTCTAGCTAATATTTTTCATTGATTCACCCTTGTCACAGCTGGGATAAATGGATATGTGCGGGGTCATGGGTAGGAGCGAAGACATCCCATACCTTAGTATAACACGATGTGGAAAAAGGAATGCAGTGAGGATAAATTACTAAGTGAAGTGTACCATATTTTTTGCATTTCTTTGAACAGGAGGGTATATATATATAGAAGCTTCTCAGCGTCAGTTTGGAGACCGAGCACGCCTAACAAGTGACTGGTTACATCAGAACAAATTGGTTTGCCTGCAGCTTTGGTATCACATGTTTGGTAAACACATAGGGCAATTGAATGTGTACATTGCCACCAATACTTCAGAGACACTGATTTGGAGTAAGGCAGGAAACCAGGGTGATCATTGGATGTTTGCACAAATTGATTTGACTGCAAAATACACTTTCAAGGTAAAAATGATTGATCATGGTCCTTTCAATTTCATACTTCAGTAACAAGGAGTGCACCTTTTTGTTTTTTCCAGTTTATTTTGGAAGGAGTAACCTTCAAAGGGAACATGGGAGATATAGCAGTGGATGACGTCACAGTCTTGGAGGAAGTTTGCCCTGTTATTTCATCACAGAGTAAGAATTTGAAGTCTGAGAAAGGCGTCCCCTAAAATTGGCAAAGGGGACAAAAACATAACTAACAAAATCATAAATCCGTTATTAGAACCTGTGCACCTGGGTTCCCTGATTTCTACTTACACCATCTCTGTTTTGTTAAGTTTCTTATGTCGAGAAATGAATGTGTTCCCATACAACAGCAAAATTTTTAGTCCTAATTGTTGAAGGATGCAAAAATAATCGTCAACATCGTCTGTGTATCAGTAAATTTGTAGCTACAAATCGTTTGGCAGTACGACATAGGAATTGCTGACGAAAAGGGTGCAGTCTATGTTAAGGAGCTGTGACGGAGATTCAACAGTGAGAATATGGATCCATGTCCTAGGGTGGGGTCTCAAGTATTTCTAAAACGGCCACGGTAACAGGCATGAGCAAAAACACTCATTCGCAGCTGTAAAGTCAAGACGTGAGGTCAAAACGCACATTGATCTTCAGTCCCTTCGTATTGAAATGAAACCATGTCCTTGAAGTGGAGCAATGAAATCATAATATTGATACACATATCACAGTTTGCTCTGAAAATGCTGTAATCATGTTACATTGATTGACAGAGAGTCCACACTGCTATTTTGACGAAGGAGTGTGTAGCTGGGAGGTGGGCAAATATTGGCAATGGACGAGGAGTTATACAAGAAAAACAGGTATTCATTAGCAGAATAAGCATCTTGTACTTTGTAAGAAACACCATAGGTTGTTTAAAAATCATCTTCAGCTATGACACGACCAGATCATCTTTCGCACTGGAGCAGCAAATCCTGCAGCCCTTTCTTTGTTTTCTCTACTCCAGATCCAGGTAAAAATCTATAGTTTCTCATTTAGCAGTACTACTTTGAGTGCACTAATATATATGGTTCTCGGGAGACTGCCCACTGCAAATACTAAGGAAAATAAGAAGAAAAGGAAAATAGTTGCAAAAATGCTTAAAACAACAAAACAGGCACAAACTCTAACTTTCGTACCACACCTGATTGTTTAAGTCCTTACATAAGCTCCATGCTACTGCAGTTTTCATAATTCTGCAGCGTAATCTTACTTTCAAGTGCTAGGCGCCAAACGACGCTTTGGCTTCCATGAATGAAATGTCCAAACATAGCCAGGAAGATCTACTCCACCTCCGGAAAGTGAATTGGAGTTTTTCCTACTTCACAGCTCGAATACCATTTTACTACGTCATTGTTCTAAGTCGTTATAAAGTCACCTGAGATAGCAAGCGGAAATCGAGCAGTCAATTGCATTCAGAGATGAAACAACCGGTAGTTAACAAAGCATTGTCCGTTGACAAAATTACAAAATGGCAAACTTTACACATAAATCATAAAGATGAGGACAAGCTCCTGCAAATGGAAGACACTAATGAAAACTCCTCTAGTAAATCGAAAGACGATGCTATGATGATGGTTTTAACTCGACTGAGTGAGAAAGTGAATTTCAATGAGCTAATCACTGAAATGGGTATACGAATCAGACAATGGACCTATACCGCCAAAAAAAGTGACTAGATAAATTCAAGACAATGTCTGAATCAGAAAACAGTGATAGTGACGACTTACTTACAGAAAAGGTTGCTCCAAACAGAAAAAGTGACACGACAGACCAAAAACCAGGATGGTTTACTTGATGAAATAGCTCAAGCCGAACCTTTTGCGCAGAAATTGCCCGACATGGCAACGAATGCTATTTACAGAAGCGCAGCGACGAATATAGAGAATATAGATTTTTCATTCCTCACATAGTGGAATACTTTACATGTAGGACCTCAACATTTAAAGCTGGGCAAATCTCCAAAAATATTGATTTCACATAAAGAAATACTTGAAACAGTCTGGCCTACGGATCGAGTTTTTCTCGGTACCGGTGCAAGTTACAAGTTACATGTAAGGCGGAGTTCATTCTTGTGGAAATCAATAGACTACTTCTGAAGAAGGTCATTAAACACTCAGTGCACGAGGATGGGAGATTTACTTCCTTGATATTTCAAAAAAGGATGGATCTTCCGCCTGATTCTGAACTTAAATTCTCTTAATAAGTATGTCAAATAACATAATTTTAACATAGACACAGCACGGTCAGCAGTTTAGATGATGAAACCAGGATGTTACATGCCATCCATACTATTCGGTCCATATAGATAATCAGGTCCAGAAATACTTAAAGTTTTCATGGAGAGATAACTTATACCAGTTTACATGCTTTCCTAAAGGTTTGGCATTTTGCCCACATAAATTTACCCATTTCCTTAAACATGTATATTCCACTCGTAGAAAAACAGGTCACCCCCTGGCTTATATTGATGATTCTTACCTTCAAGCTGCTGAATTTGATCGTTGCATGCATAACATATCTGACACAATTGAGCTGTTTAGTAGTCTTGGGTTTGTTATACATCCTGATAAATTAGTTCTCTAACCTACTCAGTATCTCGTCTTCTTGAGCTTCTTTGAGCTATGCGAATGTCTCTGACAGCTGATAAAGCAAACCATGTCAAAGCTGCATGCCAGCAACTTTTGGTGTTGCCTAACCCACCAATAAGAGATGTTGTCATGGTTTTGGGCCTCCTTACCTCTTGCTTTCCTGGGGTGATGTATGGGGCTTTGCACTATAGATGGCCTGAAATTAATAAAACTCAAGCCTTCTAAGATAATAAAGGGACTTTTAACAAACCCATGAGATTATTCCCAAAAGCAATTGAAAAGTAACAATGGTAAACTGAGAGTATTGAAACAGCTTATAATCTAGTGAGTCAAGGGTCAACAGAGCTAAATACGACTATCGATGCATCTAAAATTGGATAAAGATGCTCTTTGCATGGTATGCTCACATGGGAGTGTTGAAGTCATTTTCTGAACAAGATTCAGATAGGCATGTACAGGTTCAAGTACATAGCACTACTGCTGTGGCACGTATTAATCAAATGGTGACATGCGACTCACAAGACATCAACAGATTAGAGCTGGAAATTTGCCAATGGTGTATTCAGCACAATGTCTGGTAAACAGTATCTCATATTCCTGGTAGGGATAATACCATAGCTGATGAAGAGTATAGTGCCCTTGATACGGCGTGTGTAGCACTTTCTACAGTCATAATACACTTGAAGGATGTATATAATTTTGGCAGTCACCCTCTGGTAACACGGTATTCTTAAAGATGTACTTACGGCCAAACCATCACTCCCACGTTACAAGTCTGTTTGGGACGTTTCTGTGGTCATAAGACACCTTTAGACTCTTCACCCACAGAGAATCTAACTTTTAAGAATACTATGTTGATTGCTCTACTTTCTGGACAACAGTGGCAGACCGTTACCACTATGAACCTTTCAGACGACACGTGTGTGTTTTACGTTCATGAACGGCTTAAGACATCCCGACCTGGAAAGCACTTTAGATGTTTAGAACTTCAAGCTGACAACTAAGATAAACAGTTGTGTGTTTTTAAATTCCTTCATGACTAATTATTATTAAACAAACCCCACAACCCTGTTTCTATAGATACCGTTGGCAGATGGTTGAGGGCTGTTCTTGAAAAACCTGGTGTCGACACTTAGACGTTTAGAGCACACAGTACCAGGTCTTCCTCGGTTTCAGCGCAAAGAAGATGAAAATATCAATGAGCCCTAATTATAATAACAAAAATAACAACTTTATTTAAATGTCAATGAATTTAGCAAAAGAGCACTAATTGGGGACACTACCGAAATTAACTCAAATCAAGTTTGGTTTTTTTTGTCTATTCTGAACACAGCTAGATGGTCAAGTGCCAAAACCTTTGCAAAGTTTTGTGACTAGCTTGTTATTGCAGATGATTCTGCTATTTGCACTTGGAACACAATAAAAGTATTTTTTCTTGGACTGAACTCCAATTTTATTTGCATTACTATTTATGGTCATGGCCATTTGGTTTTAACTCTCAGGTGAATTCGTAGCGACTTAGACCAATGACGTAGTGAAAATTATATGAGGCTTACATGTAAGGTGAGGTTTAATCGTAATTCTGCAAGTTACTGGTCAGGAGCAAAGAAGTCACATGCCCACCCTTTGATGTGCTTTACACATCCTCCTACAGCCCTACCCATGCTATTAGTATTTTAGATGTGAGTGGCCGATTGCCTTCTCTTTTAAAACTGACTGCTCGATTTCCGTGCACTACCTCACTTGACCTTTTCACTTCTGATTAATAACTTGCAGAACTACAATTAAACTTCAGTGTACAGGTAAGCCTCGTTTAATTTTCGAATTATGATATTTCAATAAAAACATTCGTACAGCTTCCACCGCTTGCCATTGGCATTGAGTTCGAATATACGAATGTGCCAATGTACCGTGGGAACCAAAGAGGTTGATTAGTAGGTCATGTCACACATCAATTGATTTCGGCATCTGTGGTTTCTGGTCAACTGTCGGCTTGGCATTGGAGGTTTGATTTATGGAAGCCAAAACGCAGTTTCGCCATTGTACACAGAACTTACTTAACCCCAAAAAGGTCATGATGAGTGCTTTACAGATTATACGCTATGGGGCAAACCGCAGCTGTATTGCTGAAATCCACTGATGACACAGTCAATGATAGCCGGGCTCTTAATAGCTACGATGCTAAAAGGACTACATGTAGAAGGCAATACATTTTTAGCGATTTTGTGTCACAATGCAAGGAGAAAGACGACAACATCAATTGTAAACAGAAAAGCTCACTGACAACTTGCTCCATAACGTTGCTATTCCTGTGGTCAACTCAGCCATAAGTCGACAGAGTGTTGGTCCACGGACAGAAAGAAGAAAGGAAACAAGCAGAAGTGTTGTCATTGCAAGTCGAAGATGCATAACACAGGTGTATGTTGTAAGAAAGAAAGCAGTTTGTGACGTCAAATACAGGAACGACCCATGCCTCTGAAAGCTCGGTCGTGGGTCAAAATTGCCGCTATTTTTGCTGACTAATGTAACTTTTTGGCACACAAAAAGTGAGATTTCGAGGGGAAAATGGTAAAATATGCTTGCTGAAGGTGGAGATATTTAGCTGAGGAAAGGAAAATATTTCTGGTTAGGTGTACTTTATGTTGTGTCTTAACAGTTTTCTTTTTGCTTATTTATGTGTATATTTCTTCGTTATTCAAGGAGGCTACCTCAGCTTTATGCCAGACAGTAGTAATTCAAAAGGAACATTGGTGTCTCCTTTACTCAGAGGCAAAGATTGGAGATGTATGCGCTTTTGGTACAGGATAGATGAGGGCAATCAAGCAGAAATAAAAGTATCAGTGCAAAGCTTAAACAAAACAAAGCAGCTTTGGATGTCAGCACACAAAAGCACTCGGTGGAGCTTTGTGCAGCTGTCGGTCAACATAAGTGGAACTGGAAAGGTGAGGTACTAAAATATAAAATGGATACTGATTACAACAGTAAATTAAGGAATGGATAAAAAAAACGTGTACAAAAATGTATTGTATGGCGTGATGTGCCACAATCTTGATGGCCATATATGACATTTTGTGATGTGATGGGCTGAAATAATATCATAAGGTGTGATAAGATGTGGTATTATCATGTGATTGTTTGATGCCATCAAAAGTAAATTGTAAGCTGGCTAGGTTTCATTTAGTTGGACAAGTGTTATTTTCTTTTCAGATCGTCATTGAGGGCATGAGTTTAGCAACTTTGATTCATTTCGACAATGTGTCCTTTGGTGCAGAGTGCTGCAATGAAATACCCTGGGCTCCATATAAAGGTATTGTTTATCGACATGTTCCATAACAAAAATTGCTATTACAATTCAGCAATCATGCGTTCCCTAGTGTATTGGCTTTATTCGCGCTGCGGCCATATTGGCGATAGACAATAGCTTTCGTACCCACCTACCGTGGCTACTTTCAAAAAACATACTTGATTTTCTTCTTTCCTATACAGCATTAAATGCAAGTTTATAAGTACAACATTTAGTCTAGCCTAACCCTCTTTCTATCCACCAAACAATTTCACTATCTTTATCTACTTATTGTAGTCACTTGGTCTTTTTCCTTAAATCAAATACTTATATCACGATGATAACTCTCTGTGCAAGATTTTTTGGATCGTTGAGGTCTTTTTACCACTCGCTATTTTTAGTATTTTAATGCGTAGTTTAACTTTATGTTGTGATATGCGTAGAAAAAAACTGTAACATTGTTATTGTTGCTATTTCTCTGTAAATGTTTTTCTTTGTGTAAATCAGTGGTAATAGTGGTAAATAGGACCGTAAACCTAAGCGGTACTTACATCTAAGCATGGTGTTATACATTTATTCTGCACATCCACATGTGCTACCTATTACTTCTTCTATAGAATTTCTTCCGCCTTTCCTTCCGGGATGTCTGAGACCACTGGGAATGCAGGATGGACGAATTCCCGACTCATCAATAAAAGCATCATCCTACTACCGAAAACGATCAGCACCCTCACGAGGAAGGCTTCATCTTGCTATACCAGACTCGTCAATATCAGCAGGTGTTACAGGAGGCTGGTGTCAGAGTTACAGAAAGAATCAGTGGCTTCAAGTTGATCTAGGTTTCGTAGCTAGTGTCGGAAAGTTTGCCACACAAGGAAAACAAGAACACGATTTTTGGGTTACCAAATACTATCTTGGATACAGAATTGGTGCCAATGGTAGCTTTTCATTTTATCAACAGAATCGAACTGTCAAGGTAACGTTGAACATTCTAGCCCAACAGTTTAAAATGCATCAGTAAAATGGGTTTTACGCAACGTTGTAGAGAGTTGTGATTGCCACCTCACTGAATATGTACCACAGTATCCTGTGGGTCTATTACAATATTGCAGACTTCTGTCTCGTTAGGCCTACAGAGCTACAATCATGGACACAACATCGCCCAGAATGCTATTGTCTTGGGCGAAATCTACTTACAGAGCCCAGTTTTTCAATGCGCAGAATAATTATTGTATAGATAAAGATTTCGGAATTCCGACTGCACCCGTTAATGAATCGGTGACTGTCAATCAAAAGATCTAATGTGAAGTAGCAATAGCGCCCTAATTGAAAGGCGGCACACGCTCTTCACAAAGGGTTTTGTCAACAAAGTCGTGTGCAAGAACGTTCTCGTTCTTCTTCTTATTTTTTTTTTTGACATGTGACACTCGGAATGGTCTGAGTGCGGCAGCCAAATGTTTTTCCACAAAACATTCTTCTTTCTAAGCGTAGCCAAAGTGAAAGTGCCGTGCGCGAAAGACTTGCTTCTATTTCATTGTTGTCCTTTTTTATCGCTCGACCGGTAAAAGCAATTCATTAGATCAAGTCTTTTACGCGATCGGTTTCAGGGTAGTCTGCACGTTGGTCAAGAATTTTAAAGACAACAAAGGTCTTCTCTATTCGTAAGATGGTGGAGAAAATAAAATAAATGGCATTTCTGTTTGAAACCGAGCCAAGCCAAACAAAAAAGAAAAGGCAAGCGACGCTTAACATTGTTGTCCATTGTTTGTGTGAGATAATTATTCAAAATTCTATCCGTTTTAAATTGATCAAAACATATAAAAGGCCCACGCAGTTTAGAGTAATCAGTTGTTAAAAACCACTTGTGACTAATATGTCCAAGCGTGCGAGACACCAGCCGGCTTTTACGCATCATTATACGATGACATTTCTGATCGCGGCCTCAGTCATAGATACCAACCCAAGCAAAAGCCCGTTGTTATGGGTATTGCGTGCTATTGTTTTGGGAGGCGGAGTTTTGCATATTATTATTACTCGCGGGAGTTTCAAAATCAGTCAACCATTCTCCCGAACAGCCTCCGAAAGGCAAATTTGCAGAAGGTTGACGAGTGCGTTCAGAAAACCGCATTTCGATAGTACTTGTAGATGTCGTAAACCAGCGAAAATTTGCAGGAGCTTTCCTGACACCCGGTGCTAGCTTTTCCATATGCTGGCCGTAAACTTAAACGATCAGCTCGTCGGAATATTCCACTTAAAGTACAGCTTCCATACTACAAAGCTCCCAAAATACTCGATTTTCAAAGCAAATTTGATAATACTTGTAGAGACCTTAAAAAGCAAATTTTTGTTCAGAATCATTTATTGATCCTTCCTCTACAAATTACATATGCTGGTACTTGGCCAGGGGAATTAATATGTCCGTGAAACAGAAAAACGTACGCGCTGGTGCCCGCTTATTGGCCGTATTCTTTGTTTTCTCTAATCAATTTTGAATTTTAGCGCCGCCGCGCACAAAAAGTACCCGGATGTGTCGCGGCATTCTGGCTGATGAAAATGGTGACTTTCTCCAGCATAGAATATGGGGGTGGGGGCCACAAGAGCATTGTATTTCCCAAAGAGTACAATAGAATAATCGAATTAGGTGTGAAGTGAAGAGATGCATGCAACTTTCCCAAAAACTTTTGACCACGATTGTCTGAAAACGCGCCATAAACGCGATTTTCTACACATGGTTTCATTCCTTTAATAGAAACTCGAAGTGGCAACATTTTGACATTTCGACGTGTTTTGTTCAAGTTATTGCTGAAATCAGGCTCAAATAAGGGATATATTTTCTTTTGTAAGAGTGATGTTGAACTATCCAAGGATACCCATGTGTTCGCAACTGCTGATGCACCCTTGGTTCTCATAAAGATGGTGACATTGATCGTGCATGCAAATACTGAAATGATGAATGTCAAATTACCCCAGCTGAACACCTGTAGCTCATTCCTTGTGGCCCATGCTTTGCCACATTTATCTTGGTAAACAAGAATTGACAGCTGTGTGTAGGAGGATCAGGTTTCAGTCATAGTTAATGGCAAAGTTCTCCGCAACAGTGCTCCATATATTCGGACAAAATGTCGCTATTTTATTCGTCTTTGGGTTCAACTAAGTGCTTGGCAATAACCATTGTAATCCTAACCTTCTTCTTCATAAACTTTACGACAGTACTTTATCGAACGAATATAAGTCAGAACTTCATTACTCATTTAATCTTCAAGTTCCCGCAATTGAAGGAAGTACTGTTCAAAATGGAGGAATTTCTCTATTCCAGGGGAGAAATTCGTAGTTGCCTACTTTGCAGTATTAAATTCTATCCATAACCATTTAAGTAGTATCGACATTTACCACACTGGCCTCGAAACTTCCCATAACCTGGTGGAGTAGTGTGTCACGAGAACACCGTTTTGTATTGATTTATTTACACAAGACAATGAATTAAAAAGATGTAATTTTGTATGCTATATAAAATACACATGCAACATTTCTTGTTCGTTTTGATTACTTTGCTTCTTGTGATGGAGGAAGGAGATTTCAGTCAGCGGGACAAAAATACAAGCCAATTATCAAAGCAGCACTAAAGATTTATAACAAGAGAGAAAGGTAAGTTTGCGGTAGAGTTCGTGAGAAAATTGGACCTGGGAATGAAATTATGCTATCCGTTGCCTATTTGTACCAAAGGGGTAGGTGCAGAGATTCCAAGCAAACAAAGTGTTCTGAAGCAAGACCAAGATGATAAGGTCATGAGAGAAGTTTGCGATCAGAAAGCATGCTGTTTGCCAAAACGATTGGAAGGATGAGGTGGATAAAGGATGAGAGCCATCATTATCATTATCATTAATATATAGATTTAGTCAAGCCTAAAGGCAGAGTTCCGTGGTTATTTATTCATACTGCCTGTGGGGTTATTGAAAATAAAAGGTTTCGAATTGCCTACGTTTTGGTGTTTGCCTCTGGTTGCTGCTTAATTAAATCATTTTCTTTGCTTTCTTCTTCAGAAAAATTCATTGCCTAATTAGTGAATTCCACAGTAAATTTCATGCTAAAAAGAAATATTGCATGAATCACGAAGCGATGAGCGCAATATCGGTTTTTTGAGTGAAATTTACTTTGGAATTCACCAGTTTGGCATTGAATTTTTCTTGAACTGCATGAAAAAGAAAACCACTCTCATTGAGCGAATGGAAAAGGGAAAAAGCCATTTGAGAGTCAACTGTCAATAGCCAGCGAATATCAATCACGCTAAAATTAGAAACCACCAGGAAACTTTGTCAGTTCATGGTCAAAAACAGTTTTACTGATGTACTTTATTCCTATTTGTCTCTGAAAACGGGATCATTCACATTTTCCAGCTTGGCCTGGAACAAGAACTTGCAAAATACGGCAATGCAACCAAGAAAGGACCAAATTCAAAAATGATCCGCTCCAACACTAAAGTACTTTTAAAAAGCTTCTGAAAACAAAAGCTAGTAAACTTTCCCCTAAATTTAAAGAGAACTCATTGCGATTTCGTGCTTATAACATAAGGGCAAAATTTTCTTGTCACTGTCGCGGCAAACCGCACTTGTTCGCTTGCATTTTAGAGCAAACAAATCAAATCAACTTGAGAATAAAAATTCGAGTTTCATTCCTGAACAAAGGCAGGGATTGCGTTAACACAGAAATCGTGCATATTTACGCAAAAAATGCATCATCACAATTTTAATGCGTCCCAGGACGCAAAATGTTGACTTGAAGAACTCACTCCACTTACTTTGAATCTTGAATAGATTTTGTTGTTTGAGTGAAGTAAAAAAAGCTCCAACATAGCGACTTCACATCGTTGCTGCCATATTGGATTTAACTACGCAAAGGGCACTGGAGACGATTTACACATCCAGGAAACTTGAATGACTTCCCACCATGTTAGTTCGTTGTTTGATAGGTCAAGTGCTCACTATGAACTGTGAAAA
>NC_090891.1:15229386-15236886 GCF_036669925.1 Montipora capricornis | reverse complement strand
ATTAACATTAATTAAACCAATGAAATGTACTTGCTTACCTTAATCACGCATATTCGCCATCAAATGAAAAATAAACATACCCTTTCCTGGCTTGCTTGTATGTTGGCCGATAATGTCCCTGGCTGAGAGATTGTCCTTAAAATTTCACAAATACTCACTTTTCAGGCAATCATCAGGCATGAACATTATTCGCCACCTGAAGGGGTTTATTTACTAAACAACCGCTTAATTTAAGAGCAGTTTTAGGATTAAGTCTGACATTTCAGTAACCGGCAACTCTTATGGTCGCCCAATAACTACACTCATTTTAGGGGGCATTTGTACGTTGATGATGGTGATGATAGAAGAAGAAGATGAAGGAGAGGAAGGACATGGAGTAGGAGAAGGATGAAGATGGAAACGAGAATAACAAAGCAAAATCAACTCATCCAAAACAAGCACATTTTATAAGCAAACTTTATAGAGACTATTTCTACAAATACATATACTGCCTCATAATAGTGGTCACAAGGGGTCCCAAAACTACCCATGACCGAGGTCTGAATCTTTTACAAGCTCCATCTTTCTTGTGAGATCATGACATTTCTCAATATTTTCCCTTTTCTTGACCGCTAGTCTGCTCCCATCAGGGTAGGATATGTCAAATATCTGTCACTGTTTTTCCCTTTGGCCAGGACGGCAAGGTCAGATCTTCACTATTATCACTAGTAGCAGTAGCAGTGCAGGATTGATGTTGTTGTTGTTGTTGTTATTGATGGATTGAAATATGCAGTAACTTTCTACTACATTGTAATGAGCAGAGTAAATATATAGGGACATAATTGAAATTTCATCAACATGTCCTTGTATGCACCTTAAACGTCGTAATATCCCTCTTCTGCTAAGTAGAAAAAGTGCAAAAGATGGTTCCTGAAAACCTGATCCTGAATAGGCCACTTTAGAAAATACCAAAATATATATACCGGTATATATATATTTTTTTTGCACAACCATTGTGTCCAGTTTCTCTTGGGACTTGCAATGATCCCAAGAGAAAGCAAAAACAATGCTTATGCAGAATTTGGGGAAAAAACAAAGAGTATTATGATATTTTCGTAAAAAAAAACCAAACGTTTTCGGCGTTAAGCCATCTCTTCAGGGTAATTTGCCGTCCGCATCATTGTGTATTTATGTCTATCAGGTAATTCCTGATGGGAAGAGTTTCGCTATGTAGCAATGAATTTGTTTGTTTAGAGCAGGTTTCCATTGTTGAATCATTATGCCTTCAAAAATTCTGCGTTTGTGAAAGGATTGCACCATGTAGAGTATACGCCAGCTAAAAGAATGCGAAGGATTTTAACGTAGGTGACGGGCAGGTTCAGAGTCATTACGTGCGTTGGAACGCTCTTGAATTCGCACCTACACATTTCTCATGGTCTCGCCGATGTAACTGTCACCACAAGAACAGTCTCTTTTATAGACCACATCAATGAGTGTTTTTGTGTTGAATAGAAAAGGCTTTTGATCTGTTTAGTTTGCCAAAGGATGATGAAAATGTGATTGAGACCCGTGAATTTGTTCAATTTGGAAATGAAGGTTGTGGACGTGACTAGGAAGCCTATCAAAGTGCTTGCTTTGATGGTGTTGACGTTTGATATTTTGTAACGATTATAAATATGACCTGGTAACTTACTGAGATATGTGTCATGCAATAAGAAAACCGTTGTTATGTTTTACTTACTAAATATGCCCTTAAGTATTTGGGTTAATTTATTATTCTAAATGTCTAGTTCTTGTTTCATACATATAAAACTTGATGTAGAAAAACTTGTTTCCAAATAATTACACCATCTTGTACATACTTTTAAAACTTAGTTTTGACTTTCAATACTTACTTTAAATAAATAAGTCAGTCAAGCTAATCCAGGCAGTTCGACCACATGCTGGCAGAGATAGATTGAAACGCCAGGAATTCCATGCCTACTCTTTGCAAACCTTCTGCAGGCTCTTTAACTTCTCATGTTGTTAGATGCAAGGATTTTCAGATGGGGCTTACGGCTTACAATTCTTGCACTAGAAGACTTTAAAGTCAACCCATTTGTAGCTCTCATTAAAAGGTCAGCACTAACTCGTCAGTTATTTTCAGACCAAAGAGTTGGTCTGGTTGAGATATAAACCCGCAACCTTCCACACTGCAGAAGCAACCGAGGGTTCCATACTTGAATGCTTCACTGCTTGAAAGGGAACTCAAGTTATAGTGGTTAATTCTCTGAAAAATCGTTGGGAAGTGAAATTTAAAAAAGGTTAGATATAAGGCATTCATTGAAAGCTACTCCAATTTTTAGTGCCTTGAGGAGTAGTGTTAGTATTTCATTGACATGTTCAAAGTTATATTAAGTTAGCTACCGGATTGAATTTTTACTTTGTTTAAATTAAGTTTCATTGCAGAGGCCCTGTTTTGTTTTAAGAATGTAGCTTTAACGTTTAGTGTTTGTCTTGTTGAATGAGGAATGAAGGAAGGATTGGGTAGGAACAAGGAATCGACATACAAAACAGCGAAAATATTGGTTTGTTATTTAAATGACTCAAAATAGTCCTTCTTTTTTAATCACATAAACTTGTTTGTTCATAATTGCTTCTTTTCTTTTGATTGTTCTTAACCACATTTAGATATTCGTTACTTGAATACAACATTTCATTATCTATTGTTTTAGGACGCCTTTGTTCAAAAGCCACCTGGCTTCTCTAGGCATCCATAACTGCAGAGACATTTACATGTACATTAATTATCTTAATAACTTACGTAATGTGTTGTAATTGTTTATATTTTGTTACATACTTAATTTTAAAACATATCTTTTAAAAAGTGTAATGTCATTGACGGCAGAATGAATAAAATGAACTAAAATCAACAAAATGCCAGATTGAACAGGAATTGACAATCATTTTAGCAGGAAGTATAGACGGAAAAAATAACCTATGTCCTCCTTCCCAGCTCTGGTTTGCTTCTTAGTCGAGCAACAACTTGTGCACTTTTTTTTTTCTTAGCAATACGACCAGCCCTCCATAGAGTAAAATATAGGTAGTGCTTGGGCTTACCAATGTTGTTCATTTTTGGTTCAGGAATTTGATGGAAATTTTGATCGCCACACAGTGGTTAGTCATCTTCTTGTTCCTCGCATCACAGCCCGGTTCCTAAGGATTTATCCTCTGAGTTATCACCAGTTTGGATGCCTAAGAGTTGAATACTATGGTTGTCCCATTGGTGAGGATATGACACAGTTAAATGCATAGCATTAATTTAAATATTCATAGGATAAATTTTATAAAAACTCTGACTCGAAAATACCAACAACAGAGCTTTTCAATCTTTACTTGCCCTAAAGTAACAAATTTCTGCTGCCACGTAGTTTTTTACCGTATTAGAAAAGTTTGGTGAAGAAAGCCAGGGAAAACGATGCCCTAGAATGGAAAAGGTCATCACTACCCCTTCAATCCTGAGTATTTTTTTGCCATTGACAGCTGGTTCAGTTGTTCTATTAACTGTGATGACCTTTGTCTCAGAAAATCGTTTCATATTTGCAGTTCAATCCGGTCTACTTCCAGTTGACTTTCATAACTAAAAGTGGCAAAGAAGAAATGCACCTATATGCACATTTATCATACCCTTGTTACCCCAAGTTATTTCGACAATCTGCCCATAAAAATTACAATGTCGGGAAAGGTCCACTAAATGCATTATTTTCTGTCTTGCAGATAAAGCTCATCATCTACAAACTCCTTGCTACTCTCCCCTGGGGATGCAAAATGGTCAGATAACTAATGCATCGATCACTGCTTCCTCTAACTTTGGTTATGCTCATAGAGCTCGTCTCCACACAGTAAAGGAAGGTGGCAAACCTGGAGGATGGGTGGCAGCCTCGGCAGACAACACACAATGGATTCAGGTCAGTATTAGTCCTTATATCGTAATCCCTATTTTATTCAGACAAATTGTGGACAGGTGCATGTGTACTTATTAGAGAAGTGTCTGTAATCACTTTAGGCAAACATGCCCCCAACTTCACCTTTATCCTATTAGATGTCCAATGTAGCAAGTGTTTACAATTGCTGCTGAATTTTCGGCTCTGGTACATCGCACAAGGGCAATAAGTTAAAAAGAGCAGGGTTAGAGTTGCTAGCGACGCACCTATGAACTCTAGTTTCTTAAAATTAAGACTTCTTTCAAACAGGCTTTTAATTAACTTCTTACTGCATTTATTAACTCTCATTTTATCTATTTGTCTACTTATTTCGTTTTTATTCGACCATAATCATATCAATCTTAATTACGTAAATAATGTAATTAGTAGCATTACTTGTGTTTGTAAAGCTCTTTTGGATTGCAGGATTTAAATAAATTCTAAAACAAAGTAATACTGCAAGGATGGTTCTATGGATGTGAGGATATATATATATTTTTGATTAACCAATATTTCAGCGGGCAGGGTCTGACCTCTACAGGGAGTTGAATGATTTGCCGTTACAATTTTTTGAATTTCAAAAATAAGCGATAAGAAAACTAGGAATAAGATTACAGAAAAATGTATATATATGTAGATATATGTATAGGGTTACAGTTCTTCTCTTTTGTTTTCAGGTGTTTGGCCCCTATCGATTAGAAACGTTTCTCTGACTTTGCATATGGAGTCTTGTTGACAGACCCAATTCTTGTTCAAGACAAACAATTGTTTCTGAACATTTCACCAGTAATAACCACACACCTCACAACTCATCTGCACATCTCGTGACTTCATATGCAAAGCCCGAGAAGTGTTTCTAATTGACAAGGGCCAAACACAAGCCCGAGAAGTGTTTCTAATTGACAAGGGCCAAACACTTGAGCCTAAAGGTGTAATAAAAGAGAACACTGTAAATAATATTTATCTGTAACCCTACACATATATCTATGTATACATACATTTATCTGTAATTTTATAGGTAGTTTTCTTATGGCCTGTATTAAATTTCAAAAAATTGTTACGGCAAATCATTCAACTCCCTGAAGGAGTCAGGCCCTGCCTGACGGAATATTGGTAAATCCAAAATATATATATCCTCACAGCCGTACAACTAGCCTTGCAGTATTATTTTGTTTTAGTTATTTGCTGGTTAGATACGGCGCTTCCACTTTGTTCAGCTGGCCCTTGCATAAAAAAATTGTCTACATAAATTCTGCATTATTATTAGTAGTAGTATTAGTATTAGTAAAAAATAAATAATTAATAAATTAATTAAGGGAAAAAGCAAGATCTTCAATTGGCGGGACCCTACAGCCTGTTCCTCTTTCACTAATAATATGTATGTTTATAAAAACGTCTAGTTTTGGAGCTGAACATTCTTATATAGTTTGGCGTCGTGAGGCTGAAAACGTTCTTAAAGATGTCCCTAATTTTACATGGTATAGTTTTTCAATAAATTAAATCTTGCGAACGTGACTAGGGAACCTATCAAAGTGCTTGATTTGCTGTTGTTGAAGTTCAATATTTTGTAGAAGTAGCATTATAAATAATTTTGAAGCAAGAAAGATCACAATTATCCTGACAAATTTTAGAAAAACTTAAATTATTCAAAATTATTGATAATGCTACTTCTTTCTATCAACTCAAAATCAAGGAGAGCTTCCATACTGAGGGCTTGACACCCGAACTCAGCAAACAAGTTGATCATATCAGTTTAGCATTACACTTTTAAACTTTTACCGTTAAGTCAGATGTGTTCTCTGTAATATTGTTGGTTCGTTTGAATTTTACCTACTTGTAACGAACATTTAATATACAAAGAACCATTGTATTGATAGTTGTAGAAATATATACGAATAATCTCGTAAAAATTTTAATGTTACACTTACTACGGCTGAAGATGATGTTTGAAACATCGAAACATGTTCCTCAAACTCAAAAGTGTGGTTGTATTTTTAAAAATATTAGTAACACGTGCTATCCAGACCATTTGGGAAAAAAAAAGGTGTTAAGTTTGTTTTGGAAACGTTTTTCAATAAAAATGCCACCAAAAAAAAAATCTTACCGATCAATAAAAAGAAATGACGAAAAGCATGCATCCTAAAATACAAATCGATTTACAGAAGATATTTTTGCAGTTTACTTTTTTAGCTGTAGGAAAGGTGCTAACAATATTATTGCTGTCAAGAAACTTTTAGTGTAATTTCTGGTGTGACATTTGCAGGAAACCTAACCATTTTCGAGCTGTTTATGTCTTCCATCGTACGGTAAAAATGGCGCGAGAAAAACATTTGGGCTAAACTGTCACATATGGTAGCTGTTGTGTATCATTTTTGCACGGAAAGCCGCTTGTAAAAACACGTATATTCAAATCATTTCCAAAAAAAAACGCTGAAGTGGTGAATCTATCCTCCTCGAGTGTGGATACTTTGGATTCATGATCCGTTTTTGGATTTCGCCGAAAAAACGCAAAATCTATTTTTGGATTCAACAATCCCTTTTCGAATTTTCCCAAACAAAAGCACCCTAAATATGCCCTTACGTATTTGGGTTACTTTATATTTCTTTACCTTTATTTCGTGCTTTCATTTAAAATACAAACACCAAAATAAAAACATTCTCAATCGACTCAATCTCAGCGTGAGGAATGTTCTTTATACGTTCTTACAATTTTGGTTAATCTCAGTGTCAACGTTCTTATAAAAGAAAAGAGTGTGTAGTGTTAATGGAAATAATTATGCTTCTGCATTAAGTACGAAATTAATTGTCATAAGTGTGTACAGTTTACAGTGATCAAACAACTCTGAGCTGACAGCAGTAAACAAACAAGCCTTGCAAACAATAACCAACAATTTTAATCAACAACTAAAACTGAAATTACATACACAGTCAATCTCTTTAGAACAACAGCAAAAATTACCCATTAAAAAGTCAAGCTACAACGTAATAATTCGCTTACTGGACTGCAATTTCATAATCAAACAAAAAGGTTTAATTTAGTGTGGACAGTCGCCACAGCAATGATGAATTTAGTTCCAAAACAAGCAACCACGATAGCCGGCCACAGGTTCGAGCTGATCAAACTGCTTTTCAAAATCTTATCTGGCCAAAAAGAACCTTAACTGTCCGAAACATTGTGTAAGTATTGCATTGCACAGTAATCTCTTTCACAACCTTTTCCGTTTGACTGACAAACTTTACTCCCTCTGTCTTCACTTTAGAAATGCAAAAATCTGTGCTTATTAAAAGGTCAACCTAAAGCGCAGTAAATTCGCTTACTCGACTGCAATTTCACAGTCAAAGAAAGCAGCTCACAACTGGACATCCATTTCACACAACAAGCCTAGAAATGTGATTGTTGAAATATATCAGAATCTCTGTCAACGCGTAATTGCAAACGTTTTCAGGCCTTCTTCGTTTTTTGGCTAGATTTACAAAATATGTGAGGCGGCGAGGAATATATTAAGAAGGAAAACATTACCTGAAAGTTAACAGTTGTAAATAAGTGCTTTGTCTATCG
>NC_090891.1:15209386-15221886 GCF_036669925.1 Montipora capricornis | reverse complement strand
ATAATTGGGTACAAAAACTTCACAGTAGTGTTAGGCCTCATTCGAACTTGCCATCATTACTCCAAATGCTACTGAAGGACAACAACTAGTGATTACTGTATACAGTAATGACAATTAGTTTTGCACTTTATGCAGAAGCCTAATTATTTCCATATACACCATATCCAATATAGAAAGCGACTTCCTAGGACTAGAAACGGGAGCTCCCCTCTTAGGCTTGGCTAAATCTATATATTTTCCAAGGATCTCTAGTGGGCAACCCCCATTTAAAGTAGGTTAATTGAATGCACCTGCTTAGAACTGCTTCTCTCGTCATTTCCCAAATGTATGTTACTGTGTTAGGGCATGATCTTGTGCAAACTGAGGCACTGCCAGTATGTCTCGTGTGGTCAAATTTATTCTCTCTGTGACTACTTTTTCATCTTTACCTTACCACGGTAAAACTTCCGAACTCTACACCCTTTATCAACTTGCATCTCAAACCTTCATTTTGCAGGCTGTAGAACAATTATGATGTGTAATTGTTGATGACTCTACAACGTGGCGCGTAATTTGCCTTTTGTAACATTGCTTTAATCTTCATAATTTGTTTTGTGTGCGCCTGTTATTCACATGACATGCTTGCAACAGCTCAAGTTGCTAACCTAACTGAGATGATCTCTTTCTAACTTCCATCTCAAAGAAATGAATGGAGTATAAATTCCAGTCCTCACAAGGTACTGTCAAGACATTTGTTTATTCCATTTCACAGATTGATTTTGGCGCCCTTGTTATGGCAAGAGGCTTAGTGACTCAAGGAAGACACGAACATGCCGAGTGGGTCAGCAGTTTTGCCCTTTCGTACAGTCCAGTGGGAACCAACTTTAAATTTTATGAAGTCAATTCTGAAGTTAAGGTAATAACAATTTGTAATTGTTGTATGTTGTAGATTCGAATTATTACACATTAGCAATTTAGGGCATCGTCAAAAGGATAATTAACTTTCCTTTTATCTTCACTTTAGCAACAAGGTGCCTTCCTTGACCATCCAGAGTAAACATATAGCATTACATAGCAGGCATACTACAAGCCTTTGTTGAAACCTTTGCATAACTATAGGTTATGCTGCAGAAGAGAATACCACTTTTTCGAGCTTTCCAGAAATGAATAAGGCTGTACCAGGTCAATTTTACATTGAAGAAGTCATCTTATATTATTTCAGATTTTTCCTGGAAACAAGGATCAGCACACCGTGGTAGAAAACAAGATAGATCCGCACATTCTGTGTAGATATCTCTGTATTCACCCACACACCTGGGTCAACAACATTGCATTGAGAATTGAGATATTTGGTTGCCTCGCAGGTAATTGTCTGCCAGTATACACTATGAACGAAATGATATATGAAACGAATCACATATTGAACTGCGGATCCAGAATCAAGTGAAGCTATGATCCTCACAGTTATGATCGCAATTTTAGCAATTGCATAGAGAAGCCTGAAGAACTCAGGATTTCAACAGGGTTTGAACCCACGAGCTTGCAATGCTTGTGCGACGCTTAGCAATACATGATGGTGCGCTTAATCACATCTTTTTTTTAAAAATAGGTTGTAGAAAATCCCAAGCATGTTTAATTTCTTATTGTTCATCTCCAACAACCGCTTACAGCTGCTGCTTGCATTTTTATTTTTTTTTGTTTCCTATCACCTTGCACCACTCCATTATTGCAATATTTCAAGTTCATGTTATTTCTGAAGTGAGCTCTCTAAATGAGCATTGTAGCTCCTAGCACAAACTTCATCAGAAAACATGCTTACATTGGAAAAAAACAACAACACACTGCCAAAGTCAATGTTCCAAGGCGAAAATGAGGGCAACGAAAAGAAAATGCTTATGCAAATGGTGGATAGAAAAAAAAAAGGCAAAATCTGTCCACTAAAGACCACGTGGTGCCCTTTTGACTATGATCACAAGGCAGTTGATGACGACGAAGATGATTGCAGTAGGAGAGATTCAAAGCCAGGATATCCCATACCTCTTAGGCTGATGTGATACACAGTTTGAGAGCAAGTGTTATCAGCAGATTGATGGAACTTTTGTACTCCTTCCAAACGACTGCAGGAGACATGTGAGTAGTATTCTCGCTACGGTGCAAGATGTGCTGGCAGCCAAAGATTTTTCATTGACAGCTCTCACACTCCTATAGCTTTTATCGTGGAAATAGCATCCGACCCAAAGTAACCATTTGTCGGTATGGAAGTAATTAAACAAAAGCTGCGAAATGGACACCAAACTTTACCTGAAACCAACAAATCATGGCTGACCTAACACTCTATTACGAAAGGAATGGACCATAGCAGACCATGCTTTCCGCTCATCAGTAATACGAGAATCTTCCCAAGTCAGTGGGATCATCTTAAACTGATATTTCCGTCATCCATACTCTACTCTATCTTCTTTGTTCTCTCAGTAATCCCAGCGCAACCACCCAGCAATAAGAACAAGTAAAACGAAACCTCCTTTAAATTTTTTTAGAAACTATATATATGTAACTTCTGTAGTTTCTAACTGTTTATTTATCAGTGAAACTTTATTTTACATGTTCACTCGAAAGTGATGCTATGGTGACATTGAAACGTTATGTTCAGTTTGTTATACCAATTCACATTGTATTTTTTCAAATAAAAATCTACTATAGGCCATGGAAGAAACTATAATATTTTGGTTTTTACACAGTAAAAATAAATATCAAGGATATTGAGGACATAGGCTGCTATAAGGATACTCCTAACAGAGCCATTCCCCTACTGGATGCAATGAGTCCACTTGTTGACGGAAACTACCTGCAGAGAGCAGCTGCCATTAGGCGATGTGCAAACTTTGCATACGAGCTTCAGCTAAAAACTTTTGCTGTGCAAAATGGAGGGCAGTGCTTTGGAGGACCGCTGGCAGAACTAACCTATAAAAAATATGGACCCTCAGTGAAATGTTTAGAAAATGGCAGAGGAGGACCTTTAGCTAATCAAGTGTACAGGATTGTCCGTAAGTAATAGGAAATGGATTAACACAAAACAAACAAAGCAGCTATCTACTTAACAGCCGCAAATAAGAAAAATGATGTTTCGACAGGTCACCTTGAAATTGATAAAGAGATTGCTGGCTCACAAAAACCTCACAGTTTAATATGATGTAAATAGAGCGGTTTTCAATTGAGTGTCGTAAATTAAATTAAAAACCAATTACTCAGCCAATCACAAGGGGAAGTAAAACCAAAACCAATCGTAAAACAAATACATGTATTCAAACGCTTTGTAGCTTTTTTATTACGTGCTGCTGACGGCTAGTGGGGAACGGCGTCCTTTTAGCGGGAAAAATCGTGTGACCATTCCGTAGCTAGGGCGAAACAATTTTTTTTTTCTGTTTGGCTGACTATTTTGTCTTTGTTGTGCTAGTATGCCTGGCCCAAATTTTTGTAATTTTTGTAAAAACCACGGGGTCTCAACCAGGGTTACACACGCTCATAGAGCGAGTTGCCCTTGGAAGGACTGTGTCTGCCTGAATTGTACAACAACGCGGAACTGTGGTCACTGGAACACTCGGAACTGGTTCCGCTGCTAATGTTCTCGCAGTAGCAAATTCTGGAAAAAAAGCGAGTGCCACTTGAGTTGCCGCTGCCAGAGCCGGTAAGAAAACTGTTACTCTACTAGATATTTCATTAGAATTATCGTAAAGATTGACGAACGGAAATGCACTTTTTTTTCCTTTTACCATGTTAATGGTAATAAATTTAAGAAAAAGGGATAACTGTGCACCTGTGGACGGCTAGCAAAATGGTTTTTACCTCTTTCTCGATACAGTACGGTGATGCAAACATCTTCATTTTCGGCACGTTTGCAACAAAGCTTACCTCAGCCATGCGACCCTCCTTGGTCTGTTTCTTTAAGATCAAAAATTATATATTTGAAAGTTTTCAACTTGTGTAGCTGCGGCTATGGTGAAGGGAAATGCACTTTTCCTTTTACTACGTTAATTAAGTTGATAAATGAAAAAGGGATGTGGACCTGTGGAGAGCAAGCAAAGTGTTTTTACCTTTTTCTCTATACAGCAGTGATGCAAATATCTTCTTCATGAAGAAAGGTTAAAGCTTAATTATTATTTTTTTGCCATTGAGATATGGATTGCACTAAATTCGTTAGTGAGGTTTTTCCTCAATATTTTTACACTGCGTTCAGTTTTGTTCGTTTTTACCCTACATGTAGCTAAAGCAAAGCGTTTGAAGGATGAAAACAAAAATGAACAAATGAACAGATTTGTCAACAATTTCATGGCAAATCTCTCGGAAGAGGAGAAAAAGCTGTCATTCCTAACCAACCAAGCAAGGGCTTTGAGGGCCTATTCAGAAGGCAGTATGCAGAGGGTAAGTAAATAAAAGAAAAAAAAAAGTAAATATAAATGTATTGGTTGCTACGTTCTAATGCATATTTACCGCATGAAAAAGTGCTGTCTTGTTTTGCCATGTCTAATAAGCGTTCAATTTTTTTTTTCTATTTTTGAAATAATGAAGAACAAAACGCGGTATTAACACAATTAAAAATTATCTGATTGTGGCCCTTATAGCTGTATATTACATGCAATTTAAATTGATATTCCTTGTTGTTTACTATAAATGACATTTTTATGCACCTTCCCTTGTTCCCCCAATCCCCATAACTTTTGTGAAGGTCCATCCCGAAACCACCTTTAATTTCCATTTCGCCTGGCGAAATTTCTCTGGCGTCTCCACGAAGGATGACATGTGGTATAATCAACTTCTGGTCCCTAACACCGCTGACCCCTCGGGTACCTTGGGTACCTTGTGTGAAAAAATTAACGACTTTTTCGTTGGTCTCACGTCCCCCCTCTAACCACTAACTTCTGCCGACGTGTCTCGTATAAGCGTTGACGTCATCCCGGAGGATCTGTTCTGAACTGTTCGAGAGGTGCAAGGAGCATTTAACTCTATTAAAGTCAGGAAATCTCCTGGCCCGGACGGTATTCCGAACATTCTCCTTAAGTCATTCTCCTTAGAGTTGGCGCCGGTCATCTGCAAACTCTATAATTCTTCGTTGAGGGAAGGTTTTATTCCTCTACTCCTCAAATCAGCTTGTGTCCGTCCTCTCCCTAAGAAGAGGCCTGCACAGTCTGTCAATAACGATATTAGACCTATCTCCTTGACTTGCCAAATATCAAAAGTCATGGAAGGGCTTACACTATCTAGGCTTGTGCCTGCCGTTCTTGCAGATCTCGACGCTAAGCAGTTTGCATCACCCGGAAAATCAACTGAACAGGCTATTGCTTATATTCTCTATCTTGTCCTAGAAAATCTCGACTGCAGCAATTGCTCTGCCCGATTGTTTTTTGCTGATTTCCAAAAGGCTTTTGACTTAATAGATCATAACACTCTGTTGCATAAACTCTCAGGGTTTGACATACATTTGCTAAGATGGGTTGCTGCCTTCTTAGAAGGTAGAACACAGTTTACCAGCCTCATGGACGCCACCTCAACAGCTAGGGTCTTAAACGGTGGCATCCCTCAGGGTACTAAGCTTGTCCCCCTCTTATTTGCAATAATGGTCAATGACCTTGTTTCATCGTGGGTTCTGAGAGCAAAATTTGTTGATGACTTAACTGTCCTGGAGGTGGTTCCAAGAAACTCCCCTTCTATGTTAAATTGAGTCATACGCGATCTCAAATAACATGCGCCTTAATCCATCGAAGTGCAAGGAGTTGTCTGTTGACTTTCTTAGATAGAACAGTTGCAGCTGGCAGCCCATCGCAGTTGGTGGTGCCTTTATCGAGCTTGTATCCTGTTTCAAGCTTCTTGGGGTCTATATCTCGGAGGACCTTTCTTGGGCTTCCTATTGCCACTCGATTATCAAGAGGGCCGACAGGCGACTGTATGCTCTCAGAGTGCTTACGAATTGTGGCTTGCCAATGCAAGATCTCTTAGCTGTCTACTGCTCGCTCATTCGTTCTATTCTCGAGTACGCGAATATTGTATTTGCCAACTTACCTCAGCATTTGCCTAATGTGTTAGAGAATATTTAGAAGAGTGCGTCAGGCATTATAGTGCCTTTTATGTCATATAGTCAGGCATTGCATTTGACTGGTCTGTCTTCCTTACAAGAGTGCAGGGAAAGTGCATGTATAAGTTTATCTCAAACATTTCTCCTGGTAACCCTTTGTATGCGCTAATTTCAAGTAGGTCCCAGCCTAGGGAATCCCCATACAATCTTAGAAGGAATACCAACATTGTAACTAAACAAACCAACACCCACTGTTTTGCACAGTTTATAACGTACAAATATGCCACCTATTTAGATTCCTAAGCGCCTTACATACTTACTTTGTATTATTTATTACCTTAGATATTTCTGACCCTACCTGTAATTCAGTTCTCACTGCAAAAGGTAGCAATAAACCTATTTATTTATTTATTTATTTATTTATAACAACCGCCACGGTAGGTAGTAATAGAGTTGTGATTTACTAGTGCTCTTGATGTGAGTAAAATGTAATTAACCTCCTGGAGGATGTCAAAATTGTTTTGGAAGAAAACAACATCGTTAAAGTGTGTTCTGAAAATCAACGGCTGCGTTAATTTTTATAAACCTTTATTTTAAATCATGCAGACAGAGAACCATGGGCAGGAGACAGAAAGAAAGCCATCAGCAGTCATGGCCCTCGCACAACTGGAGGCAGCCTTTCCTCACCTTCCCTTTACAACTTTGGAGCAGTTGTTCAGGGAATGTGGGGAAAATGTAAACACTGTGCTTGACCATCCGACGACCAATGAAGCAAGCAACAAAGCTCTTGTACTATGACAATGGATGATTGTGAAAACCTCCGCCGACTTTCAGCTTTATTTCCACAGTTTCCCAACATGCTTGATGATTGTTTTTCCTCGTTTTCCTTTGACTTTGGTAAAACTGTTGATTGTTTGCTTAGTCTAACTTTATCCTCAACTGGCTCGTCATCGTCACCACCATCTTTATCATCACATCATCTCTTGTGTTAAGTTTTTCTGGTGCAGAACACTCCCTTCCCTCCTCTTCTGCACTTCCAGACCCCGTGTCAACCTTCTTAAGTTTTCCTGAAGGGCACACAAGTGCCAGAAGGCCATTCAGGTGCCCTCACTGTGGGTATTCTTGTGAGGCACACGATTTCCATTTTTGCCCACATTGTGGGCACCCTCTGGATGGTACGCCCCGCCTTTAAGCTGTGCAACATTTCTGCTGAAAGTGAAAGGAATTTTTCATCACTTTTCAAGTTTTCTTTGGCAATAAATTTGTGAACAAATACACCCTCTTCTCTTCACGTCTTGGACATAAGCCAATTCGAACTGCTAGTCAATGACATAAAAGTTCAGGAATTATTTGCATTACTAAAACAATGAGCAAGCGAAGTTATATGAAAGTATGGGTACTTATTTTATGAATTATAGCACAGTCAAGAGTGTGGCTTACTGCTGTTTAGTGTTATTGTGGTATGGTGTATGAAAATTATGGAATCCTGAACCAGACCCAGACAAGAACACATTGGAGATGTTTTGAGGGTGTCACTGATAATAATTGCCCTGGCAAGACTTTTCATTTCCATATGTTAATTAATTCATTCTTATCGTCGCTTTTTGTTTGTCTGGTTCAAGAATTTTCATTTGAAAATTTGAGCTAGAATTTAAGCTTGAGTCTATATGCGCAACAACATAAAAGAAGTTTCTTTTTTCAATTTTGTTTCTGGGGATTTTAACACCAAACATGTATACATACGGATGCCTCATCGTTGCAGTGCCATAAAAATAATTTCTGAACAATGACAATCTAAATAGCTTACAAAATGTTTTAAAAACAGCTCAGTTACATTCAGTAGTTCTTTAGGGGTAGTCCACTGGCTGTTGACTGGGTGGGCAGTGTTTTGTTCATCACCCTTTTAAAGTGAAATTTCTATCCTTTGAATTTGTTTCATGCTGTACTGTAAAGACCTTTTATGCTAGGTGATAACAAGATTTCAGGTATAGCCTCAATCTTGATAATCCATGTAACACATTGCGTGTTTTTAAAAGAAAAATGTACTCAGGGGTATGGGCCCTGAGAGAGAGACAATTTCTTTTTCTTTGCACTAAAAGAAGGATTAATTTGTGAACTTTTTATTGTTCATGATTGTTGATTTCAAGAAAACTTAACTCTTGCTGAGTTCTTGGAAACTTCAAATATAGTGCTGGGGAGCTCAATTAGTTTTTGGAGGCATTTGAAGCAATCATACTTCATACTGTGTCTGTCAGGCCCCAGTTGTTCAAAAGATGGATAATGCTATCCACTGGATAAATCACTATCCATTGGATAGTGAAATTGGTTTCGCCATGACTTATCCACTGGAAAGTGATTCATCCAGTGGATAGCACTATCCATCATTTAAACAACTGGAGCCAGGTGAATACCAGTATATTGTGGTGAATGTTTTGTCATGGAAGGATAACTGACATTTTCAAACTAAAGTTGTAAGGATGGAATGCAAGGTAGTGAAGATCGTTAAAAAAAAGATTGTAGGGTCGTGTGGGTAAGCTGATGTGCTGTGTAAGCTACTTGTGAAATTTTATATTTTTTCCTATTTTTTCACGTTTTTTTCTATTTTGTGTTCAAATTTCCAATTTTTCGATTTTCTTGAGCTGCTTGTGCTGCTTGACACCCTGAAAGAAGCTATTATGTTATAATGTGCCATGCTAGATTGTTACCCTCTTGAAAGAGAAAATGAATTAGGATGAAGCTGCCCGAGAAAACATCACATTACCCTGTTAACCTTTCTGCTTTTCATACATTTTTCTCATATGTGTGTCAGTGAAATACAAGTAGGATTTTGAAAACAACACGAAATGTTCGTAAGGTCTACTACATTTGTGAAAATACAACCGAAATTACCTGATCTTAAAAATCATGGAAATTTATCACATAAGCCACAGTCTGCACACCTCCATTGTCGGGCAATACACTTAAGCTTATATAAAACCTGAAGCCCTGAATGGTCATTTTATAAATAAATGGCTGAAATGGTTGAAATTGCACAACAAAGCAAACAAAAAAAAGATAATAAATGAGTGCTAATACAGTGGCTAAAGATTTATATTTAGAACACACTTACCTTTACTAGCTGGCTTTCATTGGCATTGGTTGTCACAACCTTCTTTGTCTCTTTTAAACCTGATCTTGCAAAGCTTTTTGTCAATATGGATGGCACACAGTGGCAATGTGCTTGACAATCTTTTGTACCAGTCTTTTTCAACCAAAGACAAATCTCCCTCACCTCCCCAAAGTGGGGACTTAACGCTATACAACAAGGAGACACATTTTATCTACCACCCTCACTGGACAAATAGCTATGCAAAAGTGCTTTCATGCTCCTATTATTCCCCTATCTCCATCGGGTGATTGCAAAGAAATAGTGGACAACTTTTTTTGGAGGACATTTTATATAATATAATAATAATAATAATAATAATAATAATAATAATAATATGTGATCTGCTAATCGCCCTTTCTCGCAGTCGGAGACTGAATTACTAAGGGCGCAGCTCAACGAGGTCGGGCCGAAGGAGCTGTGCTGCCGGCTAGGCGCTCGGCCCCTGAACACGACCCATGTATGACCTCGGAGCACAGCATCACAGCCTGGAGTCGATTTTGAGGAGGGAGGAAAACCGGAATACCCGGAGAAAGACCCTCGGCCTCAGATTGAGATCGACTGAAACTCAGCCCACATACGACCCGAGGCCAGAGTTGAACCTGGGTCACAGAGGTGGGAGGCACGGTTGATGACCACTAAACCACTTTGGTATTTTGGTATTATGTAATGCACTGTTGCAATGCACTGTTGCAAACATTATTTAACATTGCAAGTAGAGAGACTCTCAAGTTGCATCTTGGTAAACTAAAATCCTTAAGTTCTCAAGTGTGAAGCATTCTAGCAAAAAATTGCATTAAATATTTTCAGTTCTTTTTCTTCAAACTCATTACATGTTGGTTGTTTTTTGAGAGCAACTACAATGTAAATTTTATCACATATATCCTTAACATAAAAGGGGCGGCAAATAGTAAAATCCAAATTATGTATGTAAGTCTGAGACCTTAAGCCCAAAAGGTTGTTACTCAAAGGTAGGAAGGGGCATACAAAAACAAGTCTTGATGACCCATTGTAAATCAAAATTTTCTAAAAATCATTTAAATTATAGAGCGGTTTTCAAATGAGTGTCGTAAAACCAAAACCAAGTAATTACTTTGACCAATCAAAAAGGACGGAGACAATGCAGTAAACCAATCAAAACTCGAAGTAATTACACATAGCCGAAACAAACCGCCGGAAAATGTGCACGCGCGAGCCATGATTGGTTTTCGTTTCACTTCTGATTGGTTGAAAAAATGGCGCGAGAACTTTGAACCAATCACTGAGTGAAGTAGTGCAAAACCAAAGTAATTCGCTAATTACTTTCGACACTCAATTGAAAACTCCTCTTCGGAGATCAATGTTTTTTCTGCTACTGTTTGCCACCCCTCTTTAGCACATATACAGTATTCTAAAAGGGATCAATTATTGATCCTTTTTAGAATACATGTACTGTCAACTTTTTGTACCCCTGCCTTTCCATCCACAAAAAACAAAAATGTACCTTCCTCAATATAAAAAAAAGAAAAAATAACAAATCATGAAGCACCCAAAGGAACACAATTAATATTAAACAAAATTACAAAAAAACAAAAAATTGATTTTTTACATCAGTTCATATTGTGAAATGACAGTTGCAGTTTTATGATTGTCATGTCAGTAGCATTTAGTTTTAATGACGTTATCAGGAAGGGATCTTTCAAACGTTAAGTTGATTTTTACTGTACTACCAATCAAATTCACCTGTGTTGAAGCGACAAGTTCATCCACACATTTTTAAGCTCAAAGTTTCAATCGAGAAAATATACGAAATCCTGTGTCATAAAAGACGAAAGGTAAGTTGACTTTTTTTGTAGACCCAAACATATTTTGAAGTCATTTGTTTAAGTAAGGAAATACCAGTAGCATTGAAAATGCGAAAACACTGCTCTACTTCTACTTTAAGGCTCACTGCACCATTTTGGAAACAAGCTTTCCAAAACTGCTCTTCAAACCTGAGGAATTTGAAAACTTTGGCATAGCACTGGCTTCACAATGCTCAGGGATGCAGAGGTGGTAGTCTGCAATCAGGCAAAAAAATTATTTCAATGCCTCACTGCCAAGGAGGGGAGATGGATGGAGGAAACCTACTTAGGGTACAGGCACAGATAGGTCGCACAAGAGAACAAACAAATTTTCTTTTCAAATTTTACCAATTCAACATCTTTTCAAGAATGGTCTAAACTCAAAACTAAATCATTTCAAGAAGATGTTTGGCCACCTACCCTCACCCCTCTACCACACACACACAAACACACCCCCATGCAAGCTTACATTTGATAAGTCCTATTTTGCATCCTGTACTGTAAGCTAGAATGCAAAGGCTTGGTAAAAACTACTAACTCATAACTTGCCAACACTTGCGGTAACATTTCTGGAAGCTGCGGACAGCAACTTGCAAAAATGCATTTACAATAATGGCAAATGACATGGTGCCACTGAGTAGCTCAGGCCAGCTCCTAACATACACTTTGACACTACCGAAGACAAGTTCGATTGGGTTGAAGTCATAAGAATATGGTGGTAGTTTAACAAGGGTAATGTTCTTAGGTGCTACAATGTTTATTAGGTCTCTTTCATTGTGAATCGAAGCATTGTCCATTACCAGGAATGAATCGCGTGGAATTAAAGAAACAAAATATTGTGTCATACCGTAGTTAAACTGAAGTCTGTTGGAGCTTATGTGGATATGGTATGCTCCAATGATTCCGCTGTCGCAGCCGATCACACTTAATACTGACATTTTCACGCGTTCAGCTCCTCTGTTCGTGACTACGGGAACATTGCTATTTGTGTGTCACTGTCCAGTGGTTTGTACCCCATTAACGAGTTGAATAGTAGTGTCGTCAACAAAATAAAGCTTTCTTGGGTCAACAGTTCTTCTCCTTTCCACAAAAGCCGTTCGTCGAGCTCTGTTCTGAGGTGTAAACCTTTCCAATGGTACCTTTGCTGCCTTCTGTCTGGTTAAATCTAAACTGATAAGAGTTCTGCAAATTGTAGGAATAGATAGAATTTCAGCTGCAGGTAAGTTTAGGTCGTCTCGAAGGGCTTTCTGAATTTCAGTGAGATACATAAATGGGTCGTGTGTCACAAGTGCTTCCAGGTAGGCCACTTTCCATGGCTGCATAATCATCTGCGGTGAACCTCTTACTCCCAGGTCATAAAGGCCAGTCGTCAAAACTTGTTGACGATGTTTCGCGCAGTGTGGTAAGTACACATGTTTTCCGTTGCAGCAGCATCACAACTGCCAGTTCGGAGATAGGAGGCGGTAATTTGGTATCGCTTCTGCAA
>NC_090891.1:15151886-15194386 GCF_036669925.1 Montipora capricornis | reverse complement strand
AACAAGGTGAAAGTAACAATTCAAACTTAACAGAAACATTATTAAGAACCCCAACTGGCGGGAGGCAACCAGTTGGCTATTTACAAAGCGTGGTGGAGTTGAATCCGGGACAACCGGAAACAAATCCAAGCCAGAGGTTAGAACGGGATTTGAACCCGGAGCAGCCGCATGCAAACCCAACGCTCTAACCACTGGACCACACTGCCTCCAGAGTTCTGGGAGTGATTTTGCAGATCGATCATAGTAGTGTTTCTGCAGTTGTTGTCTTTTGATCAGTCTGGAGATAACGTCTTCACTTGATGGGTCCCTTGAATTCTTCCTTGGGAGGTTGTCTTGGATTGGGTGCCCTAATAGTAACTCAGCAAGTGAAGGGAGTTTGTGGTCAACGGGGGTAGCTCTTAGACAAAGAAGCGACATGTTAGGGTCTGGCATTTTCGACTTCAGAAGGGCTGACTTCACTGACTTGACTTAGCTTTCGATAAACCCATTGCTACGAGGGTAGTGGGGGGAGTTTGTAATGTGCTTAAAACTGAGGTCACAGCGAATTCTTGAAAGGCCTGGCCGGCAAAACGTGGTCTGTTGTCAGATCTTACTACCACGGGGATGCCTTGCTCGCTGAACAGCTGCCCATTATTTTGACCACTGTGCTGCTGTTTTTCTCCCCACTCGGTGTAATTCTAACAAAGGGGTACTTTGAGTAATAATCAGCAACTACGAGATATTCGGAGCCATCAAGAGTAAAGAGATCAGCGCCAATGGTGTGCCATGCCCTGGGGGGTACCTCTGAGGTGATTAGGGGTTCCTTTTGCTGACTATTCTGGAGCTCTTCACATGTACTGCATGTTTTTGTGGTTTCTTCTAAGTCCTTGTACAAGCCTCTCCAGTAGATTGACGTTCTGGCTCTCAGCTTGGTTCTCCCGGTTCCTTATTGTGGCACGTGTAGTTTCATCAAAATCTCTTTCTGCAGCGCGGCGGGAATGATAATACGATGTGGTTTCATGACTATTCTGTCTTCGGTGGATAGCTCGTGCCGGTAGGGCCAGTATGGCTTTAACAGTGTTGGGACTTGCTGGAGGTGTGCCGGCCAGGCTGCGTGGATCATTTCTTTCAGTGCATTGAGCTCCGCGTCCAAACTGCTCTGTTCTTTGATCTTCTGAAACATGCTGTTACTAAATTGAAGAAAGATCTTGTGTATTTGGACGTTCATGCCGGTGATAGGGTATTGACTCTCTTGTGATAATCTTGACAAGGCATCAGCGATTTCCATGTCTTTGCCTGGATGGTACCAAATGGTGAGGTCATGGTTGCAATCTCAGTGGCATCCGCTGCAGACGCGGGGAAGCAGCTGTCAAGTGTTTCAAGTGAATGCTTTCTAGGGGCTTGTGGTCAGTGTGAACGGTAAAACTTTGCCCGTGTAGGTAAGTGTGGAATTCCTCGCAGCTGTAGACAACCGCAAGCAATTTCCTTTCGATGTTTGCATACCTTGACTCAGCATCCTTTAGGGCTTTACTGGCGAAAGCGACAGGTTTACGGTCTTGTGTGAGGGCAGCACCTAGGCTTTTCATGGAAGCATCAACTTGAAGAATAGTTTCTTTCATTGGATTGAAGTATGTCAGAGTGATCTCGTTGCTGATAGAGTCTTTGATCTTATTAAAAGACTCTTGGTGCGCTGCGCACCATTTAAAACAGTTGTCCTACTTCAGAAGCTTACGGAGTGGGGCTGTCAGTGTACTCAGGTTTCGGATAAACGGGCCCATGTAGTGTACTAGCCCTAGGAAGGTTTGCAGTTCCTGGCGATTTGTAGGAGAAGATATCTGCTTCAAAGGTGAGACCTTGCCTGGGTCTGGCTGGACACCATTTTGGCCACAAATTACTCCATAGAATTTGATCTTGTTTTGCTTTGTGAAGCACTTGTCAGGGTTTAGCTAAAGCCCGGTATCTATGCAGCGCTTTAGCATTCCGTGCATGTTGCGGTCGTGTTCCTCTGTGGTCTTTTCGAAAACTACAATGTCGTCTGCAATCCCTACGACGCCTTCGTATCCTTCGAATGTTTGGTCTATCTTAGTCTGGAAGACATCTTGAGATATTCTGAGCCCAAAGGGCATGCGCTTGAATCTGTATCTACCAAATGGGGAATTGAATGTAGTGAGGTAACTAGATTCTTCATCCAAGACCACGTTCCAGTACCCGCACTTTGCGTCTACAATAGAAAATACTTTAGCATCAGCTGACTTTGGTAGGATTTCTTCTAGGGCGGGAGTGACATGACATTCTCTCTGAATGGCTGCGTTGAGGTCTTTGGGATCCAGGAAGAGCCTTAACCTCCAGTTCTGGTTGCGGCGGTAAACAAGGCTGTTGACCCATTGTGTAGGTTCGCCTTCTTTGATCTTTGCTAACCATCTCATCTAGTTCTCTTTTGATGTCGTCTTTGAGGCTGATTGGCACACGCCTTGGGGGTGGACAACTGTGGGGATATTAGGGTCAAGAACTATGTGGTATTCGCCCTGGAATTTCCCCACTCCATTGAAGCATTCGGGATACTGACTGATCAGGTCGTGTTTGTCCTTAATGGGCTGTTCTTTGGAAACTGTACTGTCACAGGGTGTGGGGACGCTTTCCTCTATAGAGAGGTTAAGTGTCAGCAGTTTCAGGTCGGTGGACGTCGGGAGGCCAATTATCGCTGGGCCTGGGGTATCTGTGACATAGAAGGGTGCTCGGGTGTTTTCCCCTTTGTATGAACAAGGTATGGTAACAATGCCCTGATGCTTGATTTGCGAGCCGCCATAGGCAGTGAGGATGACATCCAAGGATGACAAGGAACCTGGTCTGAGACTTGCATGATCGTCTAGGTTGTGAGGATAAACTTGACGATAGAGCCACATTGGAAGTATGTTTTCGTGCGCACCGGTGTCGAGCTGGGCCTTAAGGATGGTGTTCTTGTGGGTGTCCTGTGGAAGGTGTAGATTAATTGATAAGAATACTTCATCTCTATAAGGATTGGACTCTCTGCGCGAGACACCAGCTATGGTGATTGATTCAAAAACAACCGACTCAATGCTGCGGATAATGTTGATTCGGGGCATGTCTGTGGGGCTTGGCTTCCGGCTTCTTCTAAGTAGTGAAATCATTGTCCTCGGGTTTTTGATCTGCAGACTTTAGGGAAGTGGTTTCGCTTTTTGCAGTACAGACATGTCTGACCACGTGCTGGGCATATAAAGGTCCTTCCAACGTAACAACGTAAGACTTACAAAAGTTTACAAGAGTTTACAAAAGAGAAAGACAAAATGTTTACAACCAAAAAAAGGAAGGAAAACAAAAAAAAAAACAATTATTTTGGGAGTTCAAAGCATGTTACTTGTCGGATCGACCCTGTGATGTGGCCAACTGTCAACAAATAGCACAGATAGCAATGTACATTGAGCAAAAGAAACGAGTTAGTATCATCATGCAGGCACCGAGCGAAGGCGCTACAACAGAACAATTAGCTTAGCACCCTAACACCAACGTGTATGTAAATTTACGTAGTGTTTGTGATATAAAAATAAGTGTGCAGCAGCGTGAATAAAACTCCTGAAGAGTGAGGCTTCAAGCCTTACGAAACAGGCCTGTAGGGCAATTACCATGTAGCCATGTTTTAATTCTCACAGCCAAAAATGAAAACCATCATCTCGTCACACGTCAAACAACTGCTTCCAAAATTCAACACAACTAGCCGACAAAGAGTGTAACTGCCGAAAAAAAGATCAATACCCCCTCCAGGGAAAAGGCCTCACATCAAACGTAGTCTACCAAGCAACAGTTAACACTGAAATAGAATCATATGTAGGACTCGCGACAAACTTCAAAGAACGTTACAGAAATCACACATCTTCCTTCCAACATCCAAACAAGAGACACAAAACTGAATTATCAAAGCACATGTGGACACTCAACCACAACAAGCCTTTCAACCTAAAATGGAAAATTATCAAGCAATGCAAACCTTACAACAACATTGCTAAGAAACGTAATTTATGTCTTTTTGAAAAAATGACACTCATCTGCGAAAAGGATCTCTGCAATCTAGACAAGGGAACTGAGTTTGCAAGTTCATGCCCCCACAGAAACAAATACCTTTAAAATAGAACTTTATAATAAAGTACCACAATCTCCCAAATTGTAAAATAGTAATCACACGGTTTATAGTACACAATAGCGCTGTTTTTATGTCTCATATCAACGGTAATCCCGCTTTTACTGCCAGTTTCTGTAATTTTACATGATGAGTGTGGTCATATACAAAACAGAGCTATAGTAATTAAACGATGAACTACCTCTGAAGGTTTGCAACCAATTTATTATATATATATATATATATTTTATACCAATTTATATATATATATATATAACTGCAGACAGTACTGTTTCGGCCTTCTGGGCCTCATCAGTGCAGTGCTGATGTCTGGAATGGAGGTTAGGCTTATAAAGCCACCCCAAATGTCCCACACATGTGGTACATCTAAGCCATGCCAGAGTGCTCAAACTAGCGAGCTAGTGAGCATGCGCAATTGCTAGCGGCAATGACTCATCCCAGTAGAGTGCTCAATTTGGACATGAAAGCAAAAGCTTTGTAATGCCAAAGAGCTATATCTAACTGCAGAAAGTACTGTTTCGGCCTTCTGGGCCTCATCAGTGCAGTGCTGATGTCTGGGATGGAGGTTAGGCTTATAAAGCCACCTTAAATGTCCCACACATGTGGTACATCTAAGCCATGCCAGAGTGCTCAAACTAGCGAGCTAGTGAGCATGCGCAATTGCTAGCGGCAATGACTCATCCCAGTAGAGTGCTCAATTTGGACATGAAAGCAAAAGCTTTGTAATGCCAAAGAGCTATATCTATATATACAGTACTTTAAATTCCAATACTAGCCCTCAGAGAGTGCTCAACAACAAAGGAGTTGGAACTGGTTATATATATAGGGAAGAGTGGACTAGTTTTTCATTGCAGATTGACAAACTTGTTTCGTAGGAGCATGGCACTCTCACTCTTCAGGATCTTATGATTCTATTTACATAAACGCGGTATTTATGCGTTCATTTTTTCATCACACTTGGTTACACATTGTTTGGTTCTTAATTACACGTTATTTAGTAAAAACCTACTTGCATGCCGGCAGCTGCTAACTAACTCTGACCTTTTGTTAAGTGTGGCGAGCTTCGGTTGACAAATTATGTAATATTTTTCAAGTGTGCATAAGTTACTTCTTTTTGTGGTGTTACAATACATACGCGCTCTGCCTAGAATTTTCCCAGTGTTCTTATACTCTGTTTTTGCTTTCTTTAAGCGCCATACATATCTGCTTAGCTCAGTTTGATTACTGTACTTTTCCATCCTAAAAGATTGCTTGTGGTTGGCGAACCTCCCCTTAAAGTCCGTGTCCGTGAGCCGTACATAGTGCTCAGTCCCCTCGCTAGATGTGACAGAGGCCTGGTACACAATGCCCTTTGCGAGGCACTGATTGTCGAGTGGGCACTCCTCTTTTTTCCTGCAGTTGCATAGCCTTTCTTGCGTGTTTCTGCACCTGATTCTAGTAGTAGGCGCTTATTTTTTAAATATATTACACTTTTTACGTTAGGTATGCAACTGTATGAGAGCTTTAGGGTACTATGATTGAAAATTGGCCTTAGGACGTGGCCCCTTGGGAAACACTCATTGATGATCCGCAAGAATTCTTTCCCTAAGTTGGTCTTGACTCGCGCATCGAACGGGGGATTAAACCAGGTAACATTCCGTTTTCTTAACCTGCGTTTTTTTCTCCTGTTTTCCCTTGGGTGGAATTTCAATGTGTGCTGCTATTTGCTTTTGTCTAACGCCGCTTGGTAGGGTGGTGCAGCTTTGTTGAACACAGATTCATCTGATGAAATATCCGATAATCTCTGGTTTACGCTCTCTGGGATACGTCTTAGAATGCTGGGGGGGGTGGTTGCTCTTTGCACGTACATATTGTGGTATGTTTCCAGGTTTCATGAAGGGGTGGTGCCTTCCGGTGTTTAAATCGAGGGTCACGTCCAGATAGTTCACTATCTTTTTGTTTGCACCGATAGTTATCTTCAATCCATTGTCTGCGAACAATTGAGCTATTCATTTCTTAATTCGCTTGATGGACCGAGGTGGCTTGTGTGACACGGTGAGCCCGTCGTCTCTGTAGAGGCCTATTGAATTGCCACAAATGCTCTTTAATTGTGAAAGCATGAAGACTACTACAAGTTTACAGGACTCGGCACCACCGTACGATCCCATGGTTACGTCAAATAGTCCACCAGTGGCGTCTCTTTTTACCCAAGGGACGTCCTCGCTGAATAGGAGTGTTTCGCGTGCATAATGATCTCTCTGTCTGTGGATGGAATGTTCACAGCGGCAAAGTCAATGGCATCAGATAACAATTTTTCTGTAATGGAAGGATAAAAATCCACCATGTCGAAGCAAATAAAGAGCGCCCTATGTTTATTTTTGATCGCGTTAAACCATTCAAGCACAGAACATGTGTTTCTCCACAAATTTACTTTGGTTGCTAGGGCGGTGTTTTTCACGATTTTCTGGAGTATCTGCTTGGCAACTTTTCCGATCGCGGACTTTGTAGGGTTGATCAGTCGTCATGTCGGCGCATTGTTGAAATTTGGTTTATGGTCTTTTAAGGTTATAAAGGCATCACGCCTTGTCATGGCTTCGACTCTGTTGGCTAATTCTAATTCGCTTTCTTGTTGATCTTAATTTCCAGTCTTTTTTCGGCTTTCTCGTAATCTTTCTGGATGTTTTTATCAAGGAGCTCTTTGTAGTGACGGGGCTTCATCCGATAGAAGCTGGTGGTCTTATCTGCCTTGACTGTTAGATAGTCATCGTCACTAACTTTTTTTAGGTCTTCGTTTACTTCTTTCTGGAAGTCGTTGATACGTTCGTGGAATTCGATGTTCCCGACTAGTTCAGTCATCCTACTTTTGAAGAGTGGGAAGTTTCTGAAGAGTGGGAGCGCCATGCTCCTACGAAACAAGCTTGTCGATCTGCAATGAAAAAGTAGTCCACTCTTCCCAAAATATATATATATATATATATATATATTTGAATTAACAAGGCTGGAAATCCAACGATGTAGTCCCAAGCTAGTAGGATCCGAAGGATACACGACGCTTTGCTATGAAATATTAAGTGATTTGAGTGTACAAATAGCGACAGCGAACTACTAGCAGATCCATTAAATGAAAAACATATTGCCGTGAGTGGGAATCGAACCCGCGTCCCCCTGGTTACTAGTCGGGTGTGCTAACCACTGCATCATCACGACAACCCTGCTGGAAACAGAGCAATCGGTGAGGTGATTGGTTAGCCACGGGGTTCCCCGGCGTTTAACATTCAGGAACAGGACGTACATCGGATCATCCGAGGATGATTCACAGGCTACCAGCTAATAACAAATTATATATTTGAATTAACAAGGCTGGAAATCCAACGATGTAGTCCCAAGCTAGTAGGATCCAAAGGATACACGACGCTTTGCTATGAAATATTAAGTGATTTGAGTGTACAAATAGCGACAGCGAACTACTAGCAGATCCATTGAATGAAAAACATACTGCCGTGAGTGGGAATCGAACCCGCGTCCCCCTGGTTACTAGTCGGGTGTGCTAACCACTAGATATATATATATATACATACACACATACATACATACATACATACATACATACATACATACATACATACATACATACATACATACATACATACATACATACATACATACATACATACATACATACATACATACATACATACATCCACATTAATACAAGTATCTACTTAACAGATGCATTAACAGTCATATTGTACTACTACTGTTTATTCAAATTTGTTACTAAATGGTGTTACAGGGAAACCTTGTAAAAGGATTGGTGAGGGTTTCCCACTCACCAAAGTTTCCTTGGAGTTTTGACAAAGATTTGTTTGCAGTGTATTTGCATTTTTTAATTTGGCTTATTTACTGTATTTTAGTTTCTACCTTCCAGTTGACAAATCCTGGTTACAGTGAGTGACCTGTTTGACAGCCATGTCTGTATATTGTTTTGCAATACTGCCTTTCAAGGCAGGTTTTCCGTGGCTAACACTTGCACATGCATTATCTCTTCCCTGGCACTTTGGGTACCAGTCACCATATTGAAATTCGTTCAGAATTCAGTGAAATGAAGTCGATGTGGTAAGATAACAGCCACAACTGGGCATGTTTTGAGCAACGTCTAACGGAACTTGCAGGCGAAGTTTATTTGGTCATGCAATCAAAGTAACATGACATCTCCTTATTTTAGTTCATCCAGTTTACATGTGGAATACTCAATCTGGCATCATATTTGTGTTACTTGGAGTTCTCACGGAGGTTTTTGGAAAATTTACAAAGATGGAAGACTCTTAGCCTTTGATAGAGGGCTCAGCTTTGGAAAGGTGATATCAGGTATTAACCATGGATTCGTAACAAGTTACAACAATCTGCAAGCTTTCCATCATCTTTTTCAAAAATAAACGGAAAGAGCAACACAAATCAATTTTTATTCAAAATAGTCAGCAGATCAAGAGATAGTTACCCGTCTACACTTAAAGCCGGTGCACAGGCTTACAGTAGAAAGCAGAGAAGCACGTCAAGCTTTCCTTATTTACACTATCTGCCAAAGAACAACGACCAATTGTGTCAAAACTACACAAAGACTCGTGAGGGTTTTGTTCAACGTTCAGGCTTGAAAAGACATGCATAACACTATGGTTCTGAGAGTCTAAAAGGTTGGACTTGTAACATATTTGAAAGAGTAAAGCAAAATAACTTCCAGGTTTCAATTATTGAGAAGCCCTGCTTTCTAAGAGTCAGAAGCAATCATTGAAATATACGTAGAGGCAAAGTCTAGCTCTCATTTTCATTTACAATCACTGCCTGATCACACAATCTTTTACAACATTTATTTCAGAAACAGGGGTTTTCGATATATCATTTAAACAAAACAACGACCTGCAGAGATCAAGATTGTGCGGAGTTAACATATGGGACTTTGTGCAAACAGCAAACCAAGTGTACCGACTATCCCTTGGCTGTGGAGAAGACACTGGCAACATCTTGCAGTGGTCTGATTTGAGAAGTAAAGCCAACCCCAACAGCTTTATGTCCACACTAAAGACCCCTCCCTTCAAACACCGAGGTAAAAATGTCAATATCTATATTTCAAGAGGTGAAATGAAATTATGTTCATGTTACTGTGCCACCAAACTACGCCCCACCACGTGCGTGAAAACTCTTCACAACGCAAAATCCCTTGATTCCCAGTTACTGGATGGGCGAGCACATTCAATTTCTAATTTCACTGATGGTTTTACAACCAATTTTCTGTGCTGTTTACAGCTACACATCAAAGTTAAGTTAAGCAGAAGAGGAAAACAAGAAAATGTGTCTACAAACTCGTGTACTCAAGGGCTTTACACTCAACGTTTGATATTCCAGAAAAAACGTAAAGAATCTTCTACTCAGCCGTTTCTTTAGATTTAGCCAAGCCTAAGTGCGGAGCTCCCGGCTTATTATATTTTTATATCCCTCCAATGCTTGACTACAACTATATTATGTTAAACCTGGATTGAAACCAGCGAAAAATGCAAGAAAAATATATTTTCCAAACCGTACCTGAACACGAAAAGCATCGACTGTCAAGAGCTTTGCTGACGTAGCATGGCTGTGTAGCCGCGTCGAGCCACAGAAAGAGCGCAAAAAATTAAGCCTCGTTCAGGTGTGAGTGTGAGTGTCTGACCTGGCTTGAGCCTGTGATCCAATCAACAACCAGTCCCGGGTCAGCAGTCAACTTAAAAATAAAACAGCTGACCTCGAAAAGGTCTAACTTGAGCCTGCGATATGGTTACGTGATACTGGTCAGAGGATACCTTGTTTTGACACGTGTCAATTGACCATAACATTGATGTCCAATATCAAAGATGTTTGCTGTAAACTAGCTATAGTGTTGCTATAGTGTAAACTGGAGTATTGCCTCCTCGATGAGCTCTAAACTTGAGCCCGTGATATGGTTACCTGATACTGGTCACATTGGCATACATGGAGAAGCGGACGTATGGACGTTCATGACGTCATGGCTATAAAACCAAATTTTCTCACATCGATGTGTTACCATATTTTCTTAGCTATGGTGCTCTGCGCACGCAGAGCTCCACTAATAGTAAGTCTAATGTCCTGAAATTGTCATCTCATAGGCCTAATGACTGTAGCAAGCGATAACTCAGAGGGAGAAGCTGTTTTGGAAAGTCCCATGTACAACAGATCACCAAGTGGATATGGAATGTGCCTTCAGTTTGGGTTTATTATGTTCGGTGAAGGAGCTAAATCATTAGAAATTTATCAATACATGAATCAAAACACTTGGATGAGGATATGGAAAGTTTCCAATAATACTATTCCACACTGGCGCTATGGGCAAGTGTCTTTCACATCTCTTACAAAGAGTAAGGTAATAAGCGTTTTTAGGTATATTTGTTAATTTTGTGCTTTACAAATAATTATTTGTATCCTCTCTTAAGGTTTGAGGGTGGGAACGCAAACATCTCAGTCTTAGATGATTGTTTCAAAGTATGAACTGTGATTTATCTCTGATTAGTGACGCAAACAAATTGACCAGCACTTGTTATGTTTTCATAGGTAATAGTGAAAGGGGTGGTTGGTAATCTACCTGGTTTGATAGCCATTGGAGGAATCTCTCAGACTAAGGGCTATTGTGATGCAAAGCCATCCTCAGCACACAGTAAAGGTTATGTTTCACGTATAACTGAAGTTTAAAACTCCATTTTAAAGTTGTTACGGACAGTTCTTGTTAGTTTCCAATGCTTCCTATCAATAAATGTGGGGATGACCATTGCATCTTCTTCTGCAATCAGTTAAGTTGCTCGCGACTGTGATGATAATTCTGGTGTAGTGTCATTATATCTACATTTTCATATGTTTCGCAAACAATTTAATATGTAGTCGTAGTCTGAATAACCCTATGTCATGGTTAGGAACCTTTTTTCTCTCTGAATAACAAAGTTACGTTTATATCTGTTAATGTAAGTATGTCTAGTAAGGCAACTATTTGAAGCAACAAAGGGGATGTCTGGAATAAAAAAAAAGTGCTTTATATTTTGTTACCAATAAAACCACAACAAACTTCTGGGATTGACGAGACTAGTATATTTCAATACTTCAAATAATGATGATTTGCCAATAGCTTCTTCTTTTTGTGTCTAGCGTGCAGTGAAAATGTGGAGCCACCTGGTGTCATTTTGTCACCTTTTCATCCAGGATATTACCCACCTAACTCCTTCTGCAAATGGTTTCTAAGTGCCCCAACCGGTCACTTGGTACGCCTTCAAGTCCTTGACTTCCAACTGCAATCAAATCCTCTTTGCAAAAATGATTTTTTGGAAGTAATTGATGGTCCTGAACCAACAGCTCAGAGCTTAGGGCGATTTTGTGGAGACACTATCCCAAGAATTATTGAATCAAGCGGTAATACAATGCTTATTATCTTCAAAGCTGACAAAGACACACAGAGATCTGGCTTCAAATTTCTCCATTCCTCCAGAGGTGAGTTAAGCCAAACTATGATACACATTTTGCGAAGATCGCACCATATTCGGTTTCCAAACACAAATTGGACGAGCCTGAAGTTCTTATTTTGTGTAACAGAAGGCACAATAACATTTGCCTTTATTTTAACAACATGACCAAACAAACAAAACTTGACTCTAGACATCGTTTAATACTTACAACAAAGGAAATGCAAGGAGTATCTACAGTCCATCTGGATGTGTAATATGCTGGCCATAACAATAAGTCAACAAACAAATTAACGAATGTGAGAATGATAAACACATATGAAATGAAATGTTGATAGAACCCACTGGGAACTCGGAAAAATGCGAGCCCCAAAAGCCCCCGAGCAAAAGACTGATTTATGATTGACAAACTATTCAAATTAAAGGTGACTTAAAGATAATTTAACGACAAAAAAATGCTATCCTCATCCATTACAAAGTTTAAAAAATGCCATTTCTTTTTTTTTTTAATTCAACTCATCAAAATTATCTGCACATTTCAAGTACACCAACAAATTAACTTTTGAGGTTTTACTATTTTTGTTTCACTGCTTTGTGGTTACTTACTGACTAATTATCACGGAACCTCATGGAAACGTCTCAGGTCTAGCCAGCAGGTCATTGTGTTAAGATAATAGGGTTTAACATTCAAACGCTGTCCAATCCCTCATAGAGACAAATAACTACGTTGCTTTAGTTTTTCCATATTTCTTTCCTTCCCTATCAGCAGTGCACTTTGTAAAATTAAGTATTTTGCACTAAATCTCTATGTATTTTTTTTAGTAATTACTTCTTAGTTTTCAAGACAGCTTCTTTCGATAATAATATTGCCCGAATAAACTTGGCTTTTAAACCTATACTACTAAGGTATTACAAATTGCTATTACTGAGTTTCGATTAGTGAGATTAACCGATCTTCCTGTGAGTAATGATCTACATGCACATTGAGACAATTTACACAGGTGAAAGAAATATACACATAGACAGTGCATTGATTATTAGTAAACAGCTGGTTGGTTTTTATGGCTTAAGGACATCATCTGTTTTTTTTTCTTCAAGCTGGTTGTATAGTTGATAAAAGTGTAATCTCAAATTTATTTGTGCTCACAATTATCAACTATCATAAATTGTTAATGGCTTTTATCTTTGATAAGTAATTAAGCTAAAACTTGCTTAGCTATTTCTTCTCGTGTCCTCAATATTCCCCAACAGAACAAACCGAAGACAAGATCTGCACCAATAAAAGAGGTAATCTCCTGTTATGAGGGCTCAGTCACCTTATAATAATAATAATAATAATAATAATAATAATAATGATAATGATAATGATAATGATAATGATAATAATAATAATAATAATAATAATAATAATAATAATAAAGAGAATAATTTTTATTAATAAACAGGTTTTGGGCATGCAATCAAAGTACTAGTAGAAGAAGACACCTCCAGAAACTAACTCCTTCATATCGTTTACACATACACTTTGTATCTGCAAGACACAGGGTCGCCTAAGTCGGAAAAAAATAACCTTTATAGGATCACTGTTTACTTGTGCACCTGTAAGCAGGAGCACTGTTTGAACTCATTCTGCACTCATTACAATAGGTAGAGTCAAGAGAGTATGCCAGCACAATGAAAAATGGAGGTAAAAGAAATATTCCAAATCAAAAGATTAATTACGTATGCCACATTGAATCAAAAGAATTGTATATATTGGAAGTGCAGATTATAGTCACCGAGTCCTTCATGGGAACAGCCCAACAAATTGACCTGCTCCCGACTGTGTGGCTTCATTGTTCAGCTTTAGAGCAGTGCACCGGCATCACACCCTGGGGGTCATGGGTCCTGAATTTGTCAGGTGTCGAGAAGAGAGTTGATTAAATTGTACAGATAAATGCAAGGATCACGTCTCACAATGTCACTGCATTAACATATTTGTTTACCCCAGACTGTCCATCGGGATGTTCTTGCTTTAAGACAAGCGACAATGCCACGACATTTGCAGTTAAGGGCTATAAACTGGGAGCCATGCCAAAGACCATACCATCGTACACAACTGCTTTGTAAGTTCAAAGCTGTGACATTGTTTTCATATAGTGATGTCATAAAGATAATTCTTTCATTATAGTAAATGTGGCTAAATGGTTGGCAAGACGAAATATGTAGCAGGTCAAATCATTAATGCTTAACGAAAAGTACAGTATGTTGCCCAGTATCCGGACACTTCAGTTTAGAAATGTTGTAACTTTCCTTCCTTAGTCGCAAGAGTTCTGAAATTTGGCCCAAAGACAGTCTATTTAGTCTGTAATATGACGAAAAAATATTTAAGTTTTTTACCTTCGTATCCGTCATGAAATTAATATTTTTGCAGAGCTCGAATGTTGCCCAGTATCCGGACAGCGTGCACAGTATCCGGACACTACAAGAACAACGTAATTAAACATAAATTTGGACAGGAAAGCGACTTTTAAGCCCATCTTGCTCTTTCAAAGTAGTCTGGCATCCGATTCCAAAAATATAAATCGGCTTGGGAACCTAGCATCTTGAAACAAAACATAATAAATTATTAGGGTATGGTGGGGAGAACTACGCGAGCGGCTGATCAAGGATAGTCTAGGGCTGTGAAGAGAAAAGACAAAAAAAGAAACTAACAAAAGCGATTTATTTTTGTTCTTTTCCCTATAACATCCTTTTCAAATGTTTATTTTTAATAAGTCTTGTCCGGATAGTGTACGCAGCTAATTCAAGGATTTTGCACGACAAAGAAAACACTGTCCGGATACTGGGTATCCGACATCCAAAACTTAGTTGATGTTTATGGCCTCCGTTATTCCAAACCAGTAATATTTTAAAGCTAATTATTGCATTTTTTGAAAATTTAACTTCTTTAAGTATCCTAACCTCAAATATTTTAAAATTTCTTTGAAACTATCACATTTTACAAGCCTATATTTGAACAGCACTAGTTTTACTGCGCAGTAAACAGCGTAAATAGTAGCCATGAAAATTTGACTCACCTGAACAGAAAGGCGCCTTCTGCAACTGTTTCTCAAGCTGTGAGCCCGCCAAAACTTGGGTTTCAAAGCTGGAATGTTCGGCTTTCTTTCGGAATACTTCGTTTACCAAAAATTAAGAAGGGCTCCGGAAAAATTGAGTCTTCGTTTCAAGTGTCCGGATACTGGTACTGTCCGGATACTGGGCAACATACTGTACCTTTCTGAAACGTAATTGCATGTAAGATTCATTGGTTTTCTATTTTGTAATACACAGAGTCAAGTGCATTGTAAGCCATAAAACGTATACGCTGGTACCTTGGTTGCCAGATTGTACTTGAGATATGATTTCAGTGTTACCAGTGTTTAATGTAGGTACTGAGGTCTCTTAAGTGTAAAGCCTTCAACTTTTTTTTCACGTTGCTGACACGGTTGTAATCATTTTTGTTATTTTCTGTGTTGCTGATATGATTATGATTGTTGCCATTATCATTGTCACTGCTTAGAGTATTAGGGTCTGGCACCCAACAAACAGGCTGATGTCTGCCTGTATTTTATTTTTCTGGTCTCTCTGATGACATAACACCTTATGGGAAATGGAGGTAATGATCCTTCCTTTTTATCTGTCAGGTTATTTGCCAACAACAGAATTAGCCAGATCAAAGAGAAAGCTTTACGTAAACTGACACGTCTAGAGTACTTGTAAGTTGCACTTCATTATTGATAAATCTAATTTCATTTTACAAATATGTTGGATCAGTGTTTTATTCCGCAGAAAAAAAAGAGCTAAAAAAACAAATCAATAAACTTGTTGAACTTTTGTTGCTTTTAGTATTTCCTGCTCTATAACTGTTATGTTCAACTTCCCAACAATCAATTGAATTTTAAAGCTAATTGAACTTGCTTCTCGCTTTAGAAGGATAATGTGTATCTTTGAGACAACATGCAAGCGGTATGAAAGCTCAAAACTGGAGAAAAACAGTGAAGAGGGAACAGCTGGATCAGTTCGGTTAGAACTAAGCGCTCTTTCTTTTTCAGGTTGCATGTCATTAACGGGACCTGATTGGGCAACAATTCCAACTTAATTCAGATTGGCTATCCAATTATAATATCTACAGTATGTTCCTTGTGTCAAACTAATAACCCAATGAATGATCATAACCGAGTTTGATGCAAAGAGTTGTAATAATTTTTTGCTACAACTGTAAGCCATAACGGCAGAGATAATAATGGCTCTAGCGGTCTCATTTGCAGGGTCAGATGATCGATTTTCTTCTCCCTATGACATCTTTTTCCTTTTGTACCTGACAGAGATCTCAGCCACAATGTCATTTTGGTTTTGGCAGATTATTCATTTCAAGAAAACAAAGAGCTAAAAAGCATGTAAGCTGTACAATGCATTCATGTTGATTTTTGCAACAGGGATTATCGTATCAGGTGTGATGACATTACAGTCACCTGAACTGTCATGGCATGTTTTTGGTACACATACTTTTTTGATTTGAGCTGTGCCAAAATTTTTCTGCCATGTAAATGGGGCTTTTGTTTATTGGTATGGGAAGGCGTATATCTTTTGCGTTTAATATGGTGTTTCGGAAAAAAAAAATTAATTCTCTGATCTGCTGTGAATGGAAAATCGCCAGCGATAAACTGGATTTTTGTGGGGTTTCGGTATGACATAATTTGAAGCCATTTCACTGCTTTCTGTGAGTCAAGTCAAACATACACATAATTTGGTAGATCAAAAGGTGTGATTTCCATCCTTTCACTTTTTACAGTACGCTAGAAATATCCTGGAACCGATTTCGAAATAATTTGCCTTAAACAAGTATATTTCGGTGGACACATAACACCTAAGACATGCACAACATGTAGGAAATTAGCTGTGGTTACGTATGAGAAACAGACCCTACCTCTCCTTTAACTGCGATCATGTGCCATTTAAAGGGAACATCCACTTTCCAAAAAAAAATCAATTCTTAGTAAACATTGTTACACAAAGATACATTTTCATAGAGGTCAATTTGTAACATTACTTATTGCTTTCGGGTTAGTCTGCTTCCAGGGAAGGGATTGCTAACGCTTAGTAGCAAGTCTTCTAAGTGACATGTCGGGTACAGGCTGATTCCATGTTCTTTGGAATGACCGACTGAGCAGAATACTCAAAAGAAACAACCCTATTGTGCTAAATCCTTTGCGAGATTTGTTTTACACTGAGATACAAAAGTGAACAAATTTGTACCGGCTACACATTATGACATTTATATGAAACAATCTACACGGTCTACCAGAAAACTGGTGTTGTATGATAGTAATTTCCGCTTTCTAGTGATGATTCTACCAGCAAAATTCTGAGCTTTCTGCAGCTCTGAGATACTTTTTGAAGTGTTAGACCACACCGGAGAACTGTAGTATAGCTTGGTAAGCATTAAGGCATTTATAACCCGTTCTAATGTCATGGCATCAAACAGATGCTTTACCCTATTAATCTGACATAGGCTACCTATGCACGAGGACACAGTTTGCGAGTCATGTTCATCATAGCTTAGACTACTGTCCACCTTCAGGCCGAGGTCCCGAGCAGAAGGAGATGGAGTAACCTTTTTTCCAGTGGGCAGCCTCTGAAGTATCTGACGGGTGCCCAACACCAGCAGCTTGGTTTTCTCTGGGTTTATGCGAAGGTTGTTGTTGCAGCACCAGCTTGCAATTTCTTCTAAGTCCTTGTTGATCGGTTGTACCACATTACTAACCTGAGCAACTGGGAACGAAAGGTATAACTTTGAATCATTAACATATGATTCTAGAGAACACACGTCGGGTATAGAAGGAATGTTGAGGTAGATGGTAAACAAAGTGAGTCGCATGATTGAGCCCTGTGGGACTCCATGGGAGATACCCCGCAAGCTTGAGCTCTCAGCTCTGATCCTGACACATTGCAGCCGTTCCGAAAGGTAGCCCTTGAACCAATCCAGAGAGGCACAGGAAACACCTAACGCCTGTAATGTTTTGCAAGGAGGGTTGTATGATCTATGATGTCGAATGCATTTGACAAGTCCAGAAGTAACACCAGTGTGACTTTCTCGGCATCCATGGCCTCCAGTGCTTTGTCTGTGATCATGACGCTAAGGGTTTTTTGTTGGTCACATATGTCATCAATTGATTAAGGGCAACGCGCTCACAAATCTTTGACGCCACAGGAACTATGGAGACCGGTCGATTGTTGTTTGGTATCTCCTGATCTTCATCATTTGGAAGTGAAATGACTTCAGATATTTTCCACGCTGCAGGGAAAACTGATGACAATAAGGATCCATTTACAATGTCCGTCAGCACAGGCAGAATGCAAGGAAATGCATCTTTAATCACGGACATATATAATTGACCTCAGCTTTTGGTATTCCATAGTGGCACAACACTGCAAACATAACCCTCCTGTTGATGGAATCAAAAGCCTTCTAGAAATCAATGAAGGTGACAGTGATGGGGAGCTGGTAGTCTTATCTGAGAATGTGGACCTGCTGGGCACAAAATCCCCCAGGGCGAAATCCTCTCAGATGCTGTTGTACACTTTGCCAGCAACTGACAGGAAGGATATTCTGTTGTAGTTGGTCATCAAGCTGAGGTCCTCTTTCTTGGGAAGAAAAACAATGACACTAGTGGTCCATTGGTCGGGCAGTGTGAGACTGCTGTATACTTAAGTGCAGAACCCATGGACAACATCAATCATTGCATCGCCGCCATTTTGTAGTGCTTCAGCTGTGATGGCCGCATCTAGTCCAGCAGCTTTAGTAATGTTCATTTGTAGTATAGCTAATGTTGTTTCCACTTGTGTCGGTGGTCCAGTCTGGATATGGAGGTCTTGGGCAGCGGGAAGAGGGAGTTCTTTCCATTCTGAAAGTAATTCCAGATCACTGGTGGGCGAGGTTCCATCTCTTTTCTTCGCTTTAACACTGGTTTTCTTGCCTTTGCCAGAGAGGTTATGGATGTAGTTGTATAGTCGCCCTTTGAGTCAGCCAGCCTAAGATCTTCTATTTGCTTGTTCATCCAACTTATATGATTCATTCAACTCCGAATTCAGCATTTGACGTCAAGACTAGATATCACAAAACACAATAGAATATTACAAAAGCATTTATACAGGCAGAAACCCCTGCTACGAAGAGAAAAAAAGAGTAAAAAGAAACGGCTATAGAGGACACTAAGCTGATCGCAATTCGCGTCTTTTAAGTGGTAATTAAGTGTCCTTCGATAATGATGTTGGTTTGGTTCTTTCTTTCTAAAAAATGCTGTCTTGTTTTCCTCTCTAGTTCTATGAGTAACGGCCAGCGTTTTTTCGTATTCCCCTGAATCTATCTGAATATATCTTGAAACTGATATCTGCTCTCCTTTTCAATGCTCGTTTAAAAACAAGTTTTCTGTCAGGATATTTTAAGGAACGGGCAATATTTTTTGGCTCCGATGCGATGAACTTGCTGAAATTCAATGCAGCATGTGCACTCAATATTCAACTCCCTTTCCATACAACGGTAAACAGATTCACTTGTATTTTCCTCATTTACCTCTTTGTTCTCTGGAATTACAATAAAGCACAGATTTGTGCACAGATTGTACACTTCCTGATAAAATAGATGTTCCTTCAGAGATTTCATCTTGCATTCATTACCTTCAACACTACACTTTCAATTCAAGTTGCTTTCCATTTCCTTTACTGTCTTCTCAATGTCGCTAGTCTCACCTTTAAGTGTGGAAGACCATGCAGATCAGAGTGACCAAGAAGAAGCAACAGGAAGTGAATCGGAGATCAGTAGAAAGTCTTCGTCGAGAAATTGCAACTTGAGGAACAAAGCTGGAAGAAGGTCGTCATGGAAATAGGAAGAAATTGCCGATATGGTCTGTATTGTTTGTAACAGTGAGTATTACAAAAAGGAGATTATCTTCACAAACTCTAAAAACTCTAAAAACCAAAAAAACTATGATGTGTACAGCAAGCTTCAAAAAGATTTATAAGCATGTGTGAGTGAACGTGGTCAAGAGCTTCAATTTACCGTGACACAAGTCAGGAGCAAGTTTAAAAAGCTGATTAGTGGATGCGAAAAAGCGGTCCTTACCGTCAAGACCGCGACAAGCATTGATCGATTCCAAGAGCAAAACACTTACAGGTCTGGTGCAAGGCGAAATAAATGGAAAACATAAATGTTTCTTGATTCTGGTGAAAGGAAAGCAGGACTTGTCACTTCAGCAATTTATGATCATTTCTGCTTAAAAGATGACTAGCCCTTCCTTGATTATTTACTAAACTCCGTATCCTTGGTTTTCCCTTCACGACTTTTGTGTGAGCACATTTCTGATCCTAGTCGGTTGTATGGCAGTCTTTTATGTTAAGAAGACGCCTAATAACATCCCTGGGTCTTCTCTGGTTTGTAGCAGGATCCACAGTTCCATCAATCTGTCTCCCCCTGTTTGATACAAATGCTATGTAACACAATACATGCAAGAGTATTGTCTCTGACTTCTTCTTGAGCACTCTCATATTTCCTCTGAAAGACTCACCAAATGCCTTCTCAATGAACATTCTTTCACTCTTTAGGCTGTAATTAATATACTGCTGTCATGAGGTCAACCCAGCACTAGTATAAGGTTTCATAGGCCAGCTTTGAAAGGGGAAGGCAGAATCACCCAAAATTAGTGGAGGGACATTAACACCTTCAACATTTTTCCCTACCTCAGGAATTGTTTGTCCAGAGGCTGGTTGATTGAAAGATAATTGAATCGTGGGAATTCCCAGGGAATCCACAGATTGCCGAAAAAAATCTGCACCTCCCATCTGCCATGCCCATTTGCACAATTGCAGTACTCTTTGTCAGATTGCAATCCACCAGCAGGACACTTGCAGCCTAAAAGCATGGGAACTGCCGTAGTTTATCCATATCCAATATTTTCCAACGCAGTTCCTCTTTGTTTCTCGGAAAATGTCGGGTAACTTGATCAATCCACAGATTGTTGACAGTTGCCTTTGTAACTTCACTTACAATACCGCAAACTGTTGAGTTGCCTAGGCCAGTCGTCTGAGCTATTGTAAAGAAATAGTCTCCTCGAGCCAAACGGTAAAGGCAGACTGCTAGCCTAAATGCTGGTGGAATTGGATCCTCTGTAACAGTGACCCATTGTAAATCATGTTCAATTCGGCTAAGAATAAAATGGGAGGTTTCTTGAACCTAGTATCACTGTATGCATTCTATACATGATCAGACCAACCACGATTGAATGGCTACAGCTTTCTCGGAAGAAATGAAGAGTGTAAGGATAAAAATTCGTAACAACTACATTCATCTTGTTTTTCCAAAAGAAAAATGAATTTTCTGTTGTAGTTCTACCCGTCGTCTTCTCGACTCTTGCAGGAATTTTGTTTGCAAGATTTTGGACTTTGTTTTCAAATACCACGCCATATTCAAAATGAATACCGCTGATTCAATGTTATGTGGCTCCACTAATATCTGAATTAAGTTCGACTCTGGCATGACGTCTGAATCAAAGTTGGGCTTCTCCCGTGCTACAGTCCAAACTAATTGCAATTAAATTCGGCACGGGGGAAGCACAACGTCTAAACCAGGCCTCAAACTTTACTTGACATATCTAAACTTAAGTCCACTTCATCAGCGTCTTCCATCGGAATGATGCTCTCACCGATAGACTGACAAAAACGCTTCTCTCTTGTTGTGTAGGTGTCGTTATCACCACTACCATCGCACATTCCTCGTCTTCCGTTTAAATTTACTGAGGAAACCCGGCATTAAAGAAATGATCTAAGTCAAAATTCAGATTTTTCGGGAGCACATATAAACATATCTCCACTCATTCATCCCAGAGATCTGTTTTGAATCAGTTGATCAGCGATAATATGCCCTGTACCTTTAAAGTGTTCAAAGCACTTACATCTTCAAGTTCAAAGTCATCGCTAGCTCATGTGACTAACCCAAAAGCAATGATAAGTCAACAATGCTCCATACAATCTAAAGGAGTTTGTCACTGTCAAATGAGAACTTAGGGCATTAACATTTGGCTCACTATGCTTTCCTGTTATCGGGCAAAGTTTGGGTAACAGTAATTAGATCCAATTCTTTTCTCCCAGAGATAATTTTGTTTTTGTACTATTTTTAATTACTCAGAAAACTGACGGCAAATTTCATTGGGAAACTGAATCCTTTTGTTTTCGCTGGCTTGGAAAGCCTGCAAGTCTTGTAAGTGCTCTTACATTAAACACTCTAACCTCTATTTCAAACCAGTAATAGTGAGACCCAGAAGGTTATGTGGCCTTTCCTAGAAAGGAAGCACGTCCATGCTTTAGAGTTCGACAAAGTAAAGATTTGAATAAAAAATACCAAGTTCATAACATTAAGTGTCAAACCACCACCTCACTCCGTTGAAAATTCTTGAAGGCAAAATTCAAATGAATCGTTCACTATGTAAATGTATTATTCTTGCACGCAGAGACCTGGGAGAAAATCTTTTGAAAGAGGTTCCAAGGCAATCCTTTCTTGAATTACCAAGTCTCCGTATTCTGTAAGTATTTTATAGAACTGCCAATAAATAAACAATTGCTGCTATAGCGTAAGCTATGTGCACCGTAAAAGCATACTATAAAGGTCTCCCACAAACTGTTGCTGTCTTTGCCATGAGACATCTTGATTAAAAACCCCACAATGCGTGATATTGCAGTTTTAATATCCTAACTCTGAACTAGTCAAAAGTTATTTATTAAGCTGAGAAATTATGGGTAAAGTGGATTACTTATCTAAAGAGATAACAGAAGGTTATAATGACCTTTTTTATGGTGCAAAAGATCACCCAATGAAGTAAACATTCAATGGGGGATTACAAAATATGCGGAACGACCTGTTTGATGAGAACAAACATTGTGGCAAACAGCATAATAAACTGTTCGATCCTAACAATGCGTCTCAAATAGTTTCATATTTCTTGTTGTTGTTTATTCAAGCTTTTTTTGTTGAGCCTGTTTTATTGCTGCCAACCTCGAATAGCTATGCTAATTGTGGGTTACAAATCTTCTTATGATAAAATGTTTTAGTTGTTGTTGTTAGACCTTTGACAAGGATTATTGGTTTAGGTGCCTTTTCTTCTTCTATTAGGAAGAGAATATGAAGAGTGCCATTTTCCGAGTACGCCCATTACACTCACTCATTAATTCATGCATTCACTTATCCATTCTCAATCAATTTATTTACGATGGGTGATTTTCAGCAAACAAATATTTCCTTCCTAGAAAAAAAATTAAATATAAACTGAATTCAGTTATTGCTCTAATTACCAACATTTTTTGCAGGAGCTTGCGGTCCAATGAAATAAAAACTCTTACGAGAGGAATGTTTCATGGAAGATTTAATTTAACTTATCTGTAGGTATTCTTCCCCATAACAATAGTTGAAACATGATCATAGCACAACCGCAATGATCATGATTTTCCAACTTGTGTTTAAGGCATCAGTAATTTGCATTTTATGTCAACATAAATTAAACAGGTTGCCATGTTCACAAATACTCTACTTAAGATCGATTTGTCAGTCAGAGCTTTCAAGCTTTTTAAGAGCTCATGATAAATTTTCTATTGCATTTTTCCTTTACTACCTTTTGCACATGTTATTTCTTTTAGACTTTTCAACTCCAGACGTTGCTTTACGTGATTATGCATTGGTCTGAAGAATAGTTTTCTCAGGGAACAATAAAAAATACTAATGATCATAATGGAGGCGTTTAACCAGATAGTGGAAGATTTAAGGCATCAATAAACATTTTTATCATTAACGTAAAACCCCGTTCGAATTCGTAACGTTCAGAAACCGAAAGGCTTTTTCGTTCTTCTTAGGAATTGCAGCACGTTCATTGGGAACTCTTTTTATAGCTCATGGAATCCACAATCAACCTGCTATTATTCATTTGGCGGATATCTGAAATGCTTTGATTTTGGGCAATCAGTCCATGGAATTTGGAATTAACGTGCATGCTTTTGTATGTTTCGAACAATTAAAATGGATCCTTCTTTGAATAATTATATTCATATATTCTTCCTATGATACTTCCCATGCTTCACCGAACGAAGCTGCAATTAGCACCTGATTGCTACATTCTCTACATCTCAAAATGTGCCAACCCTGCTGATAATGTTAGCAGATTTTTTTTTTATCAAAACGCATGTATTTTCCATTTATTATTTTTTTACCAGTTACCTCCAAGACAATTTGATTCAAAGCATACCTGATAGATTATTCAGGGATTTAAGGAACTTGAAAGTCTTGTGAGTATCAATTATACTAATTTCCGAGAATCTTGCTCTAATCTTATTTAATCGGTAGGCTGTTGATAGCCCAGATAATCCAGTTGCACGGTACCTAATAATCACGATGGTTAAATGCTTTTGGATTCAAACTAAGAATGTCAAATTAATTCTGTAGATACCTGAACAATAACAAGATAAAGAGGATATCCATGTCTACATTCGAGGGACTTTCTTCTCTGAAGACAATGTATGTAACTGATGGTATGACATCAATTGTACACTCAACTTGTTAACAAACCCTTTGCACAAAACTTTGCTGGTTTACATACCACTGCCAGACCACAAGAGAAAAATGTGGGAAAACGAACAACAACATGGAAAAAGACTTTCACCGCTAAAATCCAATGTCCGTTTTAATGTGGTAAAATACAGTAAGTGTTCTCTCTCTCCCACACTGCCGTTAGGATATAACCCGAGAACAAGCTGAAACCATAGCAATGGTACTTTATAACCCATTTTTTAAAAACACATAGTTTTAATGCTTTTATATATTATAACATACAGGTATCTAGACAAGAACAAGATAACGGATTTCTCTCCCGAGACATTTCATGCACTGGCCAACTTAAGAAGATTGTAAGTGAAAAAAAATCAGCTAAGAATAAAAAATTAAGGATGTGTGATTGTCACTTCAAGCGTAGTCACGCCAATTCGTGATGTTATATCTCAATGAGTGTTTCCATGATTATTACTGTTAAGATTATTTCTTTCAATGATGCTGTTTCATTGCTGCATTTGTAATTTTCTTGCTTTTGCTTTGTGTTGTTGTGTTATCTCATCAAACAATGCATGGCTCACTCAGTCTAAAACTGAAAGATCTGAAGATCCCAAAGGTTATTGCAGCCCACCCTCATTCCAACAAAAAATTTGTTAACAAATTCTGTAGCGGTGAACTATTACATGTGGTCTCGTATTACACTGTACATGTTGTCTCGTATGGGCCATTTAACAATACCTTTTCTCGGTACTCAACTGAGTTATGATTACAATTCTTGCGTCTTATGTCCAAAGCTTACAGTGTAATCTTCACAATGGTCAACCAAATTGAAACGCCGCTCAATTACTTTATGGTTCCATATTAGATACATTTCTCCGTAACAGCATGGTTTCGACCATAACAAAATAGAGCCACAGTGTGCTTCAAATGGATAATATCTTCGGTTTGACTTCAATGAAGAAGTCAGTATAAATCTTCTCTCTGAATCGTGAACGTTTTACTGATTTGGGATGCATTGGTATGGATGGCTAAGCCACTATCTGTGTGTATCATACCCAGCAGATGCAGTATCAGTGACAAGTTCACCTGAAGATGTTGGCCTGTTTCCAAAAATATGTTTTAAAACCTCATCATATACCAAAATTACCAAGTCTCCCTCCACCCTGACAACAGAGAGCTTAGATTCTAGGACGAGAACGACTACGAGTACCAAATTTTCTCATAGAAAAACAGTGAGCGCGCGCAAACCAGCGTCATTTTGGCGGGAAAAGCGTGTTACCGTCGTCATTTTAGTACGAGGTTTTGCAATAATGTTGTCGTGCCAAAACAAGTCAACAACACCGCAGCAGTTTTGGCATTTTTCGATCAGCAAAAAGGCCCAAGTAACAGCACTAAGAACAAATGAGCAACCTATACTGCTAACAAAGAGTAAGATTGATGGTACAGGTTACAAATCTTTTTAGTATTTTTGCTAAAAAGAAACAGTCAAAACTCGTCCTCGTCCTAGAATCTAAAGGTCCCTAATGGCTTTCGGTGCTACCAGAAAGCTTTGCATGTCTTCTTTCTTTACGCAAGCAAATCACATTCAATATGGTAGAAAAGGTAATGGTTATCAAGTATTAATGAAGCTTAAACATAAAATTATGACTCTGCAATAATATTTAACAATTAGACCCGCAGCCCGCAAGGGCTACAGGTTAATAGCCCATGAGGCGAAGCCTTGGGGGCAAAGGGTCTAATTGTTTTAGTATCACCCAACTAGTCCGACAGAAAAGGCAATAATAAAGTTAGCAAATGCAAGATGAAGAAATATTTATTTGGGAAAAAAACGAAAGAAAGCGTCACACTTTTCGCTACTCGAGGACTACTACTAATAGTCCTCTAGTAGCATAGCCAATCAAAATGCAGGATTTGCATTGGTCCACTAGTTGGGTGAAAGCGAGATCTCAAATTAAAGTTTCATGTTTGTTTTCAGAAAGATGGATCATTTCACCCATTGTTGTTATGCTGTCAGGACCGTACGATCAGTAAATTGTGAAGCTCCTTCTGATGGATTTTCGAGTTGTGACGATCTAATGAAGAATGGAACTCTACAGATTTTCATATGGATTCTGGGGATCTTAGCGTTTTGTGGAAATATAATTGTAGTGGTGTGGAGGAGTTTTCTCAAAGAAGGCAATCATGTTCATTCATTCCTCTTGACAAATCTTGCTATTTCAGATTTTCTGATGGGAGTGTATTTGCTAATTATAGCCACAAAAGATGTCCAGTGGCAAGGCGAGTATTTTCGACATGACCTCTCATGGAGGAGAAGCGTTTTATGTCAATTTGCCGGTGTGTTATCCATGGTTTCAAGTGAAGTGTCTGTGGCAATGTTGACCATTATAACTGCTGATAGACTTCTATGCATTGTATTTCCATTCCGCTTCAAGAAAATATCTGCCAAGCGTGTGTATGCACTGTCTGCATTGGTGTGGACCATTGGAGTTATAATATCCACAATGCCACTAATTCAAATCCCTTACTTTACAGACGAAAACAGCAATTATGGATTTTACGGCCGCTCAGCTGTGTGTCTTCCTCTGCAGTTGTCCTCGGAAAGGCCAGCTGGGTGGGAGTACTCTGTGTCGTTTTTCATTGCACTAAATTTCATAGCATTTATGTTCATGCTTGTTGCCTACATCACTATGTTTATCACTGCAAAGCGAGTCCATTGTGCCGTCAGGTCAACAAGAGTTAGACATGAGACTTCCATGGCAGGAAAGATGATATCCATCATTTTGACAGACTTTTTTTGCTGGATGCCTGTTATTATTATCGGCATACTATCTCTCACTGGGAAGTTGTACGACCCAAAGCAGCTCGTTTATGTCTGGATAGCCGTATTTGTTCTTCCAGTGAATTCCGCAATTAATCCTATCCTTTATACATTTTCAACTATAAACACCAGGAAAAAAATGAAGCCAGTAAAAGGAACAATAAATTCACTTATCAACAAAAGATTACCTCGGTTTTCAGGTAAGTGTATCAGACGGCCTCAAGTAATTTGCCGTTCTTAGAGTGCAACAAAAGTGTAAGAAACAGAATATTTAATTTGGATCAACTGAACTTAATAAGCACGAAAGGCAGATTCCAAGACAGGAAAATAATAATTGTGATTGTATCATGCTTATTTTTGAGAGCGGCTACCTGTAAGGATTGAGAATCCGATTTCACCAACCCTTGATCAAACTTCTGATATTTCGTGTGAAGTTTCGAGGTATTCTATTTTCTTTTTGTAAATTACAAGAGTGTGAACATGCCGCTCAGGCGCAGTCGTCACAGACGATGAAAACCGTAAAATTATAGCTCCAAGGACGAGGCACTGTGGACGCCGTGAAATAATTCCAAGAATAGAGAAACTTGACAAGGACTTGCATTGACCATCCTAAAAGAAAATGGATAAAAAAGAAATTCCAAGGTCGCTGGCTGTTTTCCAAAGGAAACAAAGTGTTCTCAAAATGCCTTGGAAAATAATGTGTATTTTCAGTAACAGAAAATTGCTTCTCTTATGTAATGTTCTCTAAATTAAATCTCATTTTCTGAATCAAATTCAGAGCTATATGCGTGCAAAACTAGGGGCTCATATTTCACTTACAGAATGATGAGAACAAAACCGAATCACAAACACTTGTCACCTGATCTTCGTCACCGGTCACAAAAATCACATATTGGGTCCTATCACTAATCAAACTGACTGAAGAAAGTTCTTTGGTGGCACATTTTTTTCTATTCTGCTTCCATTTTGCACCTACATGTCACAAGTTTGCATATCAATAAGTTGTCTGGAAGCAAAAGTAGTCTGGATCCAATAAGAAGGCTCCCTTTAAATTACCATAAAAAAATAACAGTCTTGTTAACACTGCAAGGAGACAGTATTCCTGTTGTGTTGGTTTGAGTAGTAATTTTAGCACCAACAGCTAAAATCATTACGCCAGTATAGCACCATTGTAAGTCGATACTTACTAACCTGAACTTACTGTCTCGCATGTTATCATGGCCAGGCATTTTATAGGACACTTTTAGAGCATTAAATCGTGAAACTATTATTGCAGTCCAAGCATAGACGACCCTACTGATGAAGACCACTACAATCATATTTCCACAGAACGCTAAGATCCTAAGAATCCATATGTAAATCTGTAGAGTTCCGTTGGCTATTAGATAGTCACCAGTCGAAAATCCATCAGAAGGAGCTTCACAGTTTAGTTATCGTATGGTCCTGATGACACAGCAACAACGGGTGAAATGCTCCATCTTCCTTAAAACAAACACGAAACTTTAACTTTGAGATCTCCGTTTTTAGGGTCAACATACACAATGAGATTTAATTTCGGAAAATTAGATACCAGACACACCATTACGTCTCTAAAAATAGGCATTATTTTCGAGGGCCTTTCGAGATTGTAAGCAAACCTGCTTCCAGTGAATCTGGAATTTTTCTTGCATCTGACGATGGTAAATGTAAGTCCTTGTAAGGTTCATCGAAAGTATTTCATGCCATCTGCAGGCTTCGTCCTTGGGCTCTATTTTCGCAGTTTTCAAAGTCCTTGATCAGGCCTGAGCCACATTTTCAGACTCTAACGCATTACCACTCCAATTGGAAATAAGATACGAAGGAGCAAACAAAGTGACCAGCACTGATTGTTTTTATCAGGAGCACTTATGTAAAAAAAAATTCATTCAAAACGACTATCTGAAATAAATGCGTAAATAATACCTTGCACATCATCACTGCTCAGCAAATAAAAATACTCTCCCCCAGGGCTTAAAGGCTCTGCTAACGAATGTTTGGGATGGGCAGTGTTACAATCATAGGAGAGAAGAATTTGCATGCATCATTTCATTTGAACCTTCCTCAAAGGTAAAAAAAATATCGAAAGAAAGGTAACCTTTCATATTTCTAAGTGCTTTTCGATTACTATCCACTCCTTCCACATGGGCACAGCAAGCTATTAATAGACCAGTCTAACAACATTTTTAGGGCGCTTGCACATGGGGTATCATAGTTAAAATTAAGTAGGAGCAATTACTGGTATTCCGTTTTGTCGTTGTCGTTCTCTTTTGCTCTCCTTTCGTTTCTGTTCTAGACATAGGTCCTCCAGGCATCATGCAACCTTATCAGAGCTTCTTGCCAAAAATTGCAATACAGAGAAAAAAAAGCTGTAAACAGTCAAAAATAAACACTCATATGCCTCCGATGCTTGACTTGAATAACTGCATAGCTACCAGTGTGGAAAATTCGCGGAGAATTCGAAAACCTTTTATTTTCAATAACCCTACAGGCAGTAAGAATAAATAACCAGGGAGGTCTGCTTTTAGGCTTGGCTAAATCTATATATTAGTAAAATATTACTGAAACAATTAAAATGCTTTTCAGAGACAAGAGGCACAATGAATCAAAGTGAGGACGTGACTCTTTCATCCATGGTTCCCAACATATCTGATTACAGACCATCACCTGGGAAACTAAACCTCAAGATTATTGAGATTTGTCACATTTCACATAAATCTGATCAGTCAATTGTAAGTCAATGCTATGAGAACAGAGAGTGAAAATCACCCAGTGAATTATTTGAGATTTGACAACTTTTACCTTTTTACCTTTCCCACTAGTCCATTTGTCAAGAGAAACAGACTTACCAATCCAATAAGAATCGCTAAATTTTCCAAGAGAGTGGCTTCTTTCCAACGCCAATGGAGAAATTACGTTTTCCAAAAGACATGAAAGTAGATCTTAATTTCCTTCTCATCTGACTTCGAAGCTAGATGGACGAGATGAATTAATTCTTGTAAAAATATGCCAACCATCACCTAATCTCCCTCTTGTTTCTAAACACGAAAGTTCTTTACCTTGGTTACGAATATGTAAAGTTAAGCGATTCTTCTTAGCTGCATTTAGTGGAAATATGTAACACCAGTTGAGAGAAGTGCTAACACAAACGCCTTCCTTGAGTGCTACAAGTGTACTGTAGGCATTTTTATAAAATTAGCATATCACATGCAGCCGTTACTCTTTTTAGGGATATCTTACATGTTGGGTGGAAAGAGAGGTACTGGAAATATGCCTGATAAAGTATTTTGCAAAATGTAAGGAGATAGAGTGGGCTCGAGAAGTTCAAGTGTCGCAGGAGATTTCCAAGCATGGAAAGCATCCCAATCTTATGTCATATTGCTGGCACTCAGAAGGTAACTGACTTTTTTATGGAATAGGGATCACAAGAATCACAAATGTACATTTATGTGCTAAGTACCATGCGTGGCACAAAAGTAAACAGTAGTTCTTAGTAAGAAGAACCTACTGTCAAGACCACAGAATGTCAGAATTGGTCTGTGCTGAGCATGACAAGGACAATACTAGATGCTGACAAACCTGTTCGACCTTCCGAATTACTATACAGAAGACTTCACCTAATAAACAAGAAGTGATCGATAACATAAAATAAAATAGTGTGTATGTGTGTTTGCATATCATTAAAATGCGTAATTAGCAATGTAGAAATCATTCCCCAAACTACCACCTTAAGTTGCCATGAACTGCTGCCTTGAGGGAATAGTTATCTTTTATGCCAAGAGCGGCGCCTTTATATAACCTATGTGCACGAAAGACTAAAATGGGTATAATTGTGGTCGTGCACGTGGCCAGGATTCACTGAATCACAGAGACATTTATATGGGTTAATTTGGCCACTCACGTGGCGTTTATTTCAAACATCCCTTAGTGTAAACTCATAGTACTTGGTTCAGTGAATTAAGTTGAGGCAAAAAATAGCCCAATAAGAGGTAGCAAGAGCAGAGGAGGAGACAAGGGGATGGTGGAGGGCCGAAGAATGAAAAGTAACGTAAGTTTCGTTAGCTTGAGACCCTTGAGCTCTCACGATCGGCGTTGGCAGAAAAAAGGGGCGAGCGATTGCAGAGCCCACGAATTTATAGCTCACACTGTGTGTGGCGTCGATCCGGCTATTTTTCTGGGTGAAGACGTTTTGGTTTAGGCAATGCAGCATCGATATTAGACCACTCAATCTTGTTCGCTTCACTCATTTTTTCGTAGTGAGAGGAAATGAATGCATTTAAAAGAGCGCGTTCGTTTGTCTCATTCAACAAAGGCCGATATTACAACAACGGAACTAACCAATCGGAACCAGCAAGAGAAGTGTTGTGCATTTTTGAATTTGACGCAACGCGCCCATTAATCACTATTCGCAAAATGTTTTGGATTATTGTCATTTCAGTTACTCCTTCATTGCACCCATTATTATGACATACACATTATTAAGGTTACAAACGTGATCCAACGGTAACAGCCAAAAAGGGAACAATTGTTCCTTAGGAAAAGCTGAGAAAAGGACACAAAATGAGCAATAAAACGAACCGATAAAGCCTTTTGGAAAATCATGAGTAGGAACAAATGCTCTTCAAATAATGACAAAGGATTAACGTGTTATTGGTACAATTTGATTTTAAATCACAGATAAAGGACCATTTTGTTCCGTCTTTTAAAAATAACATGTTCCCATGTTATCAAAAGGAACACATTTTTAGGAACAATAGTTCCCATATAATCCATTAAGGTCCAATTTGTTACGCTCGGGATTCGCAACACGGAACAATTGGTTCCCATGTGATAGAAAGGAGCACATTTTTAGGAACAATTGTTCTCAAATCATCCATTAAGGTCCAATTTGTTAGCCTCGGGATTGGGAATTCGGAACAAGTGGTTCCCATGTTGTAGATAGGAACACATTTTTTTGGAACAATACACCTTTTGCTGTTCATTTACGCATTTACGCTTTTCGAATAAACGATTGTATGACGGTGCAATTGATTGTGCGTCTCTATGAAAATTGCATTATTGTATGTCTCTAATACGCCATTGATTGTCACACTATGAAAATTTATTTTCTATTGGTGTTAATGGTTAACCATTGCGCGAGATTGAAAGCATATTTGTTATCTTTGATTGTCCAAAGGTGCAATTGTTCATCCGTTGATACTATTGAATGTTAATTCATATGCAAATGGCGTTATTGAAAGTTCTTTTGCGTTATTGAAGTTCATGCAAGTGCTAATGAACGTAGTTTCGACTGTTGACGTAAATGGATGTATCTTTTGCGTAAATGAACAGCAAAAGGTGTAGTTTCCATCCATTTAGGTCTAATTTGTTCTGCTCGGCATTAGGAATTCGGAACAATTGGTTCCCTTTTTAACAATGAAGGACCATTTGCTTCGTATCTTTATAAAAAGCACGTTCCCATGTTATCAAATAGAACACATTTTTAGGAACAATAGTTCCCAAATCTTCCATTAAGGACCAATTTGTTCCGCTCGGGATTCGGAAATCGGAACAATTGGTTCCCCTTTTAGCAATAAAGGACCATTTTATTCCCAAGTAGTATGAAAGCTAGTTCCGATTTCATCAAAAGGAACACAAAAAAGAGGAACAATCTGTTCTCGTTTTTTAAGAGGGGACCGTTCCAAAATCAAGAGAAGGAACGCCTCTGGAAAAAAAAATGTGCTCAAACACATCGTTAGTTAAAAATAAAGAGGTCAAAAACAAAAAGCGACTAAAATATCACTTTGTAGAACAAAAGCGAATACCGAAATTTTGCTGACGAAATGGAACACTCAACTGGAAAAAGGAAACAAAATTGAAATTTGGGAAATGTTATAGAAGAACACGAAGTTTGAATTTTAAAATACAACACATTAAGATACTAGAGTGAAACACTTGTTAAAGTTAAATTACTTAAAATAGATACTATGCTTATTTAGGTGTATCTCAAGTGAAGCTATGAACCTCACAGTTATGAATGCAATTTTAGCAATTGCGTTGACAAGCCTGAAAAATTCAGGTCTTCATCAGGGTTTGAACCCCTGACCTCCTGATGCAGGTTGGATGCTCTAACCAACTGTGGTATGAAGCCACTGACGTGGGGAGCTGGTCATTTGTGGTTTCAATGAAATGATATATGAAATGAACTGCAAATATGAAATCAAGTGAGGCTATCATCCTCGCACCAGAATCACGAGGTCACCTGCTCAAACCCCATTGAAGTCCTGAATTTTTCAGGCCTCTCTACACAATTGCTAAAGTTGCATTCATAACTATGAGGATCATAGCTTGACTTGATTTCATACCCACAGTTCAATATACACTTCGCGGGAACATTTGAACCCACCAGCTCCCCAGGTCAGTGGCTTCATAGCTCAGTTGGTTAGAGCGCCACACCGGTATCACAAGGTCACAGGCTCAAACCCCGTGAAAGTCCTGAAGTTTTCAGGCTTCTCGACACAATTGCAATTTCATTCGTTAAATTATCTATCGTCTTGTGAAACTTCATGGTCATAAACCTCGATAGAATATTACAAGATGCACCTCGCCACGCCACTATAACCAATATTCTGCTGTTGCTGTTCATGAGAAATGCTTGAATAAAAATTGACCAAATTGAAACAGCGTAGCTGCGGATTTAAAATCAAGCTTTTTAGGGTTCCAGAGATCAAAGACTGTCGACTTTTCTAAACCAAATTAGCAATATATCACATAAGCATGTGCCAGCGTGTACTATATCTGCCGCAGAAGAAAACAGTTACCAAAAGTAAGGTTAAGCTTAATTATATTAGGTTTAAAGAAATCTATAAAAACTGTGAAAGACCTTCTCTACCCTATTAGTAGAGAAAAAATTTTAAAAAAACAAAATCCATGTTACTTGAGACTATTATCAGAAGTCCTTCAACCGAGACACTGCACACTTTAAAACAATTGGAAAGATATAAACTTGCTAATTAATCCGAGCAAAGTTTTTTAAAGCCGTTTAAAAGCGATTCTGTAAAATAAAATGTTTCATGCAATTCTCAATGTGATGTTTGGGAATGATGCTCAACTTGGCGTACTCCGATTAATACCAACGATTTTACAAACGTCATTTTACATAATACACAATATAATTTTACACAAAAAACACAAGCTCAGTTGGTGACTGGATTTTTTTTCTTATTGGAATTTCCACTTTTTTTTCTTTAGTCGATGCACTGAATTTAGACTTGCAAGCAGTCAAGTTGGCACCTTTGAAAAAGAGTGGACTGTAAGTGCTCCTAAATATCCAAATTGCTTTTGCTGAGTGACATATTTTGCTCTTTATGCCAAACCACTTGATGGACACTTAGAAACCATTATTTTATTTACCTTTTCCAACCAAGATAACACTGACTAACTGAACGTTTGAGTGTTTGTGAAAAAGGAGGCCCATCTCTTAATGCCTCTTGACTCAGATGGTAAAATCTCCAAACAATCTCGATTTTCGTTGGATTATCTGCCACCTTACACTAGGAAGCTATGGAATCTCTGAAATGTCCACGAGGATGCCTGGGGTAAGGGTTACGTTTGCAAAATGTTGAAGAATAAAGCATTTATTTACAAATTACAAAAAATTGTTTTTCTCTGTTTTTCAGTTTGATTTGTTTCACTTTTGTGTCAAGTACAACACTAGAGGAATTTTGGAAGGAAAGTTCAATGATGTGTGATGCAGGCTTACATGAACTCTTGAGGGTCATGATTGATATAATCAAAGCCATCGAACATCTCCACAAGATAGGAATCTGTCACAATGATATCAATCCATCTAACGTGCTTATTTCTTTTAGTGAAGGGGTAAGCGCCAGTCACAGTGTTATGTCGTTCAGATCAATTTAAAGAGAATCAAACACAAAACTTGCCTGCAAAAAAGCATTTCTTGTCAAGATTACTTTGCCTTTTGAGTCCCTGAAAATGTTTGTATGATTTTTACAAGGTATCCTATAACACTTCAGGGCTACAATCCTTATTAACAGCCTTGCGAATTTTGGGCTGTCATTAAAATAAATTCCTTTTTCCCATCGTTTTAGAGCAAACCTCTAGCTGGGGTTCTTGGCAATTTTGGGAAAGCATTTTCCCTCAAATCCAATGACAACTGGTGGTTGATGACCAGAGAGGACCTCAAGCAATTCGGAAACATTATGGAATTGGTTATCACTCACTTCTCGCCAGGTGAAACAGTTAAAGCAAAGGTAAATTGCCATTTTACTGGTGGCTGTCGTTTTGTCAAGCAAACGGTTACTTGTGTGAAACTGACGAATAAATAGAATTGTCCCCAAAAGTATGTCACAAAAGAATTTCTATATATAAAAAAAAATTGTAATCTGAGTGGCATGAAACCATATCTCATTTGCAAACTGGTAGCAATGTGAACCTTAATCTTCCAAAAAACTCAAACTAAGTAAACGTTAAGTGTATTGTAACTCCTCTATCTGGTTTCTATTACTCATGACCAAGATTACAATGTAAACGCAAAAACTGCAACAATATGAGGGCCTTGAACATAACATGACACTACATAATTGTTTATTCATTGATTGAAAAAAAAAAATTGACATAGAGGTTATCCCTCTCTAGTTTGTCTCCCAAGACAAACACAAAACTGTACCAAATCCCTCGTCGCAAAATAGAACTAAAAAGTCGGTAGTATATAAGTGATTTTGGAGATTACAGAGGACACAGGGACAATTATGGCACTACCATAACTACCATAACGAAACTATACAATACATTTTACTAACAAACTTCAATTTAGCCTGGATTAAAACATACGCTCAAACAAATTTCTAGGAAAATTTTGTTAAATCAAGTCATCTTTTACAATTATCGAGACACTCCTACAATAAAACATTAAAATACAAATAAGCTCGAACGATTTTGACCTGATTGCTACGAAATTCTGCGATTGCTATAAATTTCATTTTCATCCCTACAAAAAAAGTCATGTAGTATCTTTTCAGTGAGTGTAAAATAAAATGAAAAAGCTTTGAAAAATTTTCCATCTGTGGTGACAGGCTTTATGTTTTTTCTTGAACAAAGTAACCAAACTCAATATATCATTTTAAAAAAAATTGTTAAACCGTCACTTCTGTGAGTTGTAGGTTGAGTTAAAATGCATTTAATGTGTTTATCAGCGCAGTTTGTTTATTGTTAAGGACAGCTTAGTTGTTTTAATGAACAGATTTAATACCACAGCTTGTCACATTTACAAAAAACATTGTTTTTGTTCCGACCTAATAAATTTCATATTCAAATGTCTCATAAAATCAAGTCCTGTCGGTGTTGAAGACGTGCAACAAACGCGATCAAATTCTTTGAATTTATTATGATGAATTTGCAATGCCTCATCACGTCTTTCCTTGCTTTTGAAGGGATCTAGGATGCTCTAGTTATGCATTTAAGAGTTTTTGTAACAGGAACTCCTCAACTCATCTCATGTTGCTTAAAGTCCGGGCAAAGTCTGAAGATGTACTGAATTTTGTAATTGGGAAGTTATTTTTGAAGTATTCAAAAACCTTGTTCATTTTTTGAAATGTAAAGGAATAACAACTAAATAGCAGCTCACAAAGAATATTTGCCCCATTCCAACAATATTGCTCTGTGACCTGTCAATTCCGGTTTTGCGATTTACTTGTGCAGCCAAAAGTACAATACAAAATCTTTTTCACTGATGGTAACTTTGTATATTTGTAATTCAAAATTTACGTTCTTTTCGTTTTCGCAAATTATATTGCTGATGGCAAAACACTTTATTCTCGATCGACCCTCCTGAAAACTTCTGCTCTCCCTAAAAACTGTATATCAATATTTATTTACTTTTGCATCATTATGTTTTCTGAATAAAGCAGGCTACCAAAATCTGTACCTTGCTTCGTTCGCATTTTTGAGCGTTGAAATATAATTTTTGGTCCTATGTTTCTGGTACAAACTGGTAAATTTCGATGTCTCCCATCCAGATACTAACCCACCAGACAGTATTAAAAAGCTGTCAGACGCTCAGATTGCACTTTTAGCCTTGTAATGAAAAAGAAGTTGTAAGGGAACTTAAAAATGATCAACATGTCGGCCTTGAAGTTAATGTTTTTAGATTCCCTTTTATTTTCTGCAGTCTTTCTGGGTTTAGTATTTTGCTAATAACCACATGACTTCTCAGGGGGCTACTTACCTGAGACATCTACCATGGCACCGTAATAATGTATGGTACCAGAACAATATCGTGTACTATTATAACAATAGAGTTTATGTTCGCGGGCATAAATATGTTTTGGGCCCGACTCAGACTCATTTTAAAATTAAATGAGTCTGAGAAGGGCCCAAAACATATTTATGCCCAAGAACATAAACTCTGTTACTATTAATATCACTTTGGAGGGCATTGAGAAAATAAAAACTGAAAAAATGACAACAGAACAGTCTGAACAATCACGCGAGCATTTACAAGTTGAATGGCTTCTATTTTTCCCTGAATGAAAATTCACAATAGCTGGCTAGAAATTACGAAATCTTGCCATTCGACTCTCAAAAATTATAGAAGACATGAAAGGAAAGTTCGACAAAGCTTATTTGTAAGTGTTGAAATTAATAGTACAATTGCTAAAGTGACAGTTTGGCATAATTGGTTGAACAGAGTGCGTTTGCCTTGAAGCGGCAAAACTTACATGCACTTCGCCACCGGCCATGGAGCTACTACACGCGGTATTTAGAAGCTTCTTTTGAAAGAAACGGACGACTAAGAATGTCCGAGCAAGCACGTTTCTGTGAGAAGACGGCGAATTTACAATTTCTTCGTTGTTTACTGCGTTTTCAGCCATGGTTTGGGCATGAAAATGGCACTATCATTTCTTTCACCAACGCAGCAAGACGCGACGGCGCGAACATTCTATGGCTTCTCGATTTTGATTGGCTCCTTAAATCGTACGACTGTTTGATTTTCACTTTTCATTGGTTTATTTCAGCGGGCTAAATTTAGCCCGACAAATTCTCCATTTTAGCCCGAAAAATGAGCCACAATGCTCGACAAAGTGATAATAATAGAGCTATATATTACGAAGACAGCTTGAATCTTCTGGAAGAAAAAAATCCAGCTAAGTTGACGTGTGGAATAAGGTGCTGTGTTACTGCTCAGCCACACGTACGCAATGCGTGTCTATTTTTAAAACGTTAGTCTCAGACAAACACTTTTGGACATTGATAAATGTTTAAAAGTTCCCTTTCTTTCTATAGTTTCTTTAACAATAGCTACATGCAGTCATAGACTGCCAATTTATAGAAGTTGTGTAGGCCTGTGACTCCTTGCTACTTACGACTTTAAAGTGTATTTATTTGAAGTGTAGATTAGAGATGAATGACCGAAGTGATCCTCGCACTTATCTGGACAATTTCAGCAATTCTCTTACAGACAAAGAAAAAAATTCAGGTGGCTTTCAGGTGTCTAAAGAGACAATTGCTTATACGTTGTCCTGGTCGAACATTGCACCAGCCTCGCTGAGGTCATGGTTTCCAATCCCGTTGAAGCCACCTGACTTTTTCAGGTGTCTATAAGAGACTTTTGCTTAAATTGTCCAGCTAAGTATCAGGATCACTTCACTCTTTCGTTGATATGGTAAACTTGCTGATTGTAACTAGGGTTTTTCCAATCGAAACTTGTGCCATACTCACATACTCACTGGCATCTTGTCCACGCCCACATGACTCTTCCTCATTAACTGAACGCCATGTTGTTGTGGACGACGACAAATCACAAGCGGATACTCCTGAACTCCCAGAGACATCCAGCAAGGAAACGGAACATCTTATCAAACCTATCTCCCCTCACTCTCTTGACGACCTAAGGACTGAGTTAGCCAAACTTTGGAGCTGTATGCAATCGAAGCAAAATGCACATAACTCGAAGACTTTGCAAGAACTTGATGCTGTGAAGAACAACAATCACACCTTACAACAAGAATTATAGTTCATCACACCGAGCTACTGAAAGAATTAAAAGCTATTCGAGAGAAAGAAATTCATTGAAACTAGCACTTCAAATAGTCTCCAAAGACGTGTATCACAATTCATTTGCCATGCAACCTGATAACTCTCGCATCGACACGGAGTTCCAGGCCAATGCTCAAGATTTTGTTTTGGTTGGAAATAAAAAGAAGACAGGTGACCAACAAAACCAGCCTTCAACAGAGACAAACGCGGATGGGAAATATTCACAATCCAAGACGTCGTCACCATGCCAATCAAATACAGAATGAACACAAAGAAACTCAGGTGATGGCCGAAGTACTCAACGCAAGCAAAGAGAGGTTTTCTTGGTTGGTGATTCCATCCTAAAGAACATGCAAGGAAGGAAAATGTCAAGTAGTGCTAAAGTCGAGATTTTCTCTCTTCCAAGATGTTCCACACAGGACATGAGAGATCACATTAACGGCTCTTAGTGTCACAACTGTGTGTGAGCTACTAAGTCAGCTTGACGAAAAAAAAGCCATGGGATTGGACGGAGTTCCTTGTAAACGTCCAGTTCCATTCTCGCACCATCATTAACGAAAATATTTAATAGCTGTATTGAAACGGAAACCTTTCCAGAAGAATGGAAAAGGTGACTCCTATTCTTAAGAAAGGAACAAAATCTGACCTAAATAACTATAGACCAATTTCTGTATTGCCAATTGCCTCAAAGCTTTTCGAGAAAATTATTTATCAACAACTCTACGATTACCTAGATAAAAACAAACTCTTAAATACTTATCAATCCGGGTTTCGATCGCTCCATAGCAATATGACTGCGCTACTTGAAAAAACTAGCAACTGGTCTATTAATATAGATAACGGCCTTTTAAATGGTGTGGTATATATCGACCTTAAAAAGGCTTTTGACACTATTGACCATGCAATATTGTTGCATAAACTTGCAAACTATGGACTTGATCTGGGTTCCCTACGATTCTTTGCCTCCTACCTAGGTAACAGGAGCCAGAAATGTTATGTAAATGGCGTATTGTCCAGTGCAAGCAAACTAAGATGCGGTGTCCCACAGGGTAGTATTCTTGGTCCTCTGTTCTTCTTAATCTATATAAGCGATCTTCCAAACTGCCTTAATACAGCATGCACTAAAATGTTTGCAGATGACACAAATATTACCATTTCTGGTTCCTCTCTAGCTGACCTTGAACAAAAGACTAAACTCAGAACTACTGAACCTTCACTGTTGGCTAACAGCCAATAAGCTTAGTCTTAAAGTTGCGAAAACCGAGTTTGTGGTTATTGGCTATCGCCAGCAGCTTCTTGCGGAAAGCCATACAGAAATAAACATCAAACTAGAAGACCAAGTTATCAGCAAAGTTGATCACACAAAATCATTAGGTCTCATTATTGACAATCGGCTTTCCTGGTCTAATCATGTTAACGATTTGTGTAAGAAGGCAACTTCGGCTATAGGTGCCCTCAACCCTTAAACGTATCAGGCCCCGAATCTCCCAATCTACCACGGTACTAATCTATAACTCCTTAATTCAACCTCACTTCGATTACTGTAGCCTCGTTTGGGATGGCTTAAGTGATCAACTCAGCGACAAATTACAAAAGTTACAGAACCGTGCAGCTACAGTAATTTTAAAGGCCAACTATGGGACTAGCTCGAGCCTGCTTCTTGACATACTCAAATGGGAAAAATTAGTCATTAGGAGAAAGAAGCATAAAGCATTTATGATGTTTAAATCTATGAATGAACAAGCTCCAACGTACTTGCAGAACCTATTTCACGAACGAAGAACAAACTATGATTTGCGTAATTCCTTTCATAAGTTGACATTGCCCAGACCGCATACTAACTACTTGAAACGAAGTTTCAGTTACAGCAGTGATTTGTTGTGGAATTCTTCACCCGAAAATGTGAGAGCAATCAAATCAGTCAAGAAATTTAAAGAACAAGTCAATCATCTATTGGAGTCCTCGGACTCACACTCGGCGGTCTTGTAAAACAGTATGTCGATAGTTAGTCTAATTAATTGCAATTAGATTTTACTTAATTGTTACTAAAGATTTTACCGAGTTTTCAAATAAAGATCCATCTATCTTTGTTTACAGTGAGACTGTGTGTATTTTTGGTGATACAAATTCATTGTTGACAATAAAAATCTGATATCACTTAACAAGTCTCCGAATCGATTAGGTTGCAATCACCTTGTTGATTGACCCCGGTGAGAGGAACTGGATATCTGCACACGTGACATTTCAGCTAGGCTTTCCAGCAGCAGCAGTGATATTCCTAGGTGGTTGTACTTCCTGCCAAGCAGTAGATTAGCTGGCACTGATTTGGCAGGAGGGGCTTCGACACTAGTTTAAATATGTGGCACCTTTCACAATGCTATTGTGTGTTGGATTTGTTTCATAAAACATCACTGGCTTTTCTAAGGACTGTTAGCGACTCGCAGAACTCTGATGTCAAAAGGTACAAATTCAATTTACCGCTTACTCCTCAGCACATATGAAATGTTTTTGATGAGGTTGATGGTCATCTTTGAGTCATAGCTCAATAATGTTTGAAGAGAGTTTTTCAAAACAGGAAAGGCTAAACTTCGAAAAAATTCTCTATCATGGGTAAACAGTAGAATTCGAAAATTGACGAATAGGCACTAATTAAGGCAATGAGAAACGCTGAGGCGAATGACTGGTCATCCAAATTGAAAAGCATGACAGGTTAATCCAATCAATCCAAGGTAATTGATCATATTATGAACAAACAGTAAAAATAAGTGTTTGAAGACTCTGAAAAAGCTGTCACCTTAAATTCTTTCTTTTCAACAATTGGTAATGCCAAATCTTTCGAATCAAGTAAGGTTGATATTCATCCTACTTTTCACAGAATTACCACCTTAATAGGAGATATTTTTTTGGGTGACAAAGCTTTCAAAGATAAATTTAAGCTCATTAATACGAACAAATGACATGGGGCAGACAATTTGTTAGCAAGGGAGAGGAAATTAGTGGCTAAAGTTATGCAGTGGGTTCTTATTCATCACAATGAAAATTTGGAAAAGTTAAGGTTATATGGAAAAACAGTAGCAAAGAGGACTGTTCGAATTATAGACCAATATCTCTCCTTTCTATTTCTAGTAAAATCACTGAATCGCTAGTAACATAGATCCTCACCTGGGAAAAGTACTTCATAAAAATCAGTAGGGGTAAAAGAAAGGTTTATCCACTGAATCTTTCCTATTATATTTAAGCGAAATTTAGAAGTTAAATATTGATGATGAGAAGGTTGTCTGTAATCTTTATTGACTTTCGCAAAGCTTTCAATCCAGTGGATCACAGAGTTTTGTATTATAAACTACAAGCATTTGGCTTCAATGGAGACCCTCTAGCTACCTTAAAAACCGTCATCAAATTGTCGAGATAAACAGGATAAAA
>NC_090891.1:15129386-15144386 GCF_036669925.1 Montipora capricornis | reverse complement strand
TCAATGATGCAATAAGGACGATTGATGATATACTCGTATATACTGAACGATATGGAATAAATGGCCAAAATGCTAGCAGTGGATTTTCCGAATCCTTTGATTCAGTAAATACGAATTTTTTGTGTAGTACATTGGCTGCTTTTAATTTTGGCTCTTCTTTCATCCAGTGAATACAAACCTTCTACTAAAATACTGCTTTGTTGTTGATATTGGGTTCTCTACTGGACTTTGAGATACAAAGAGGGGTGAGACAATGAATTCCACTTTCTCCATACTTGTTTATTATTGTCCTGAAAGTACTAGCTATTACTATTCGTGAAAATAAGGATATTCAAGGGGTTGTTGTTGATAGAATCGAAATTACATTCGAGCCTCTTGCAGAAGATCTCACTGAGGAATGATGGGTCTCTTCGACACCTCCTTGCTCTCATTTCAAACTTTGGATTTGGTTCGGGTCTTGTTATAAATTTAGACAAAACAGAAATGTTGAACTTGGGGAACTCAGGGCTCTTAAAGTCCCGCATTTAAAATGGATAATTAAGACTCACAACACAATGATTTTTCAGACAAGGAACCTTGTAATTGAAAAACTATTTTCTTACATTATTTAAAACAAGTTGGGGGGAAGTTCATTCACTGTTGCAACTTTGACATAAAAAAGCTACCCTAACCCTTCTGAAGTATTACAGGGAATGTTTTGATTGTTTTACGCATTGCTCCATGGCTACCACCAACAATGTACCTGGGCTCTTGCATGAACATATTTTCAACACAGTTCTTCGGAACAATAGATTTATACGTATCAATAATAAATCGGTCATCAATCAAAGCTTGGTTAGTAAAGGAATAATTAAAAAAATCGATTTAGTAACAGAGAAAAACCAATTTATTTCTCAACATAATCTATACGGGCTTAATTTTTCTCAAAAGACGTTTTTGATTTTTTGTTTTTAGTTGATGCAATCCCTGCACTGAGGCGACAATCCCTGAAAATAAATGGGTATTTGTATGTGAGTCCCTTTTTTCATTCAGGACCAAATTCAACTTATTCTCAATAAACAGGAGGTCTCGATCACTGAGGTGACCTTTAAGAAGGTCTACAGGGACAGCTCAATCAAAGTATCATGAAATAGTGTTTGTTTGGACTGGAAGGAAATTTATAGTTTGCCCTTGCTAGTCGCCTTGGACACAAAGTCAAGCATTTCAATACACAATTCTGAATAGGTATCTAGTGACAAATACGTTTTTGAAAAAATAGGCAAAATAGACTCCTCATTGTGCACCTTTTGTGGTGTGTTGGACGAATCCCTGGAACATCTTTTTGTGACTTGCCATTTCACTGCATTGCTCTGGAATGAACTTAAAGCTTGGTGTAATGGTAGATAAATTAAGACTGAATTATTATTATCTGCTGTAAAAAATGATATTTGTTGACTAGTAAAGGAAAGATTGCTTTTCGATGTTTAATCATATAACTCTCATCACAAAAAAAGTACATCGAGGAACACGGAAAAACTCCCTCTTCAAGTATGGATTCTTTAGGCCACAACATCCTTTCGTTACACAGAAACGTCCGAAGACAGCACCACTACAACCTTGCGTCTCGCAGACCTGTACACCGTAATCCGTAATTTAGAAAAGACAGCTGCTCCGTTTCCCTACTCCTAACACCAAAACCCTGATTCTTACTGGTTCAAAGAAAAAAAAACCGAGAACTAATTAAGTTAGATGGCAACTGTTGTTTGCAGTCTTTGGACGAAGATCTCGGCCTTTTTCAAACTAACACAAATCGTTTAGCTAAACTGGATTTGAGCATTAAGCTGACGACAGACCATGTGACTTCCCACCAGAAAAATACAGCATGCCAAATGCAACGGTGACCATTCGATTTCCCGTCAAAGAAACTTGCCTGAACACTTCCATCCCCAAAGGCCGTCTTTCCTCCCCACCTCCACCTTGACAGTCTGTAAGGGCAGATGTGCATGACGTTGTAACCAAAATTACTCTCGTCAATAGATTTCCCAAAATTTTTCAACTGTGGTGCTCTGCTGGCATGCTTCAAGCACATTACCTCCGCTAATATTCCTAACAACAAACGGGATATGGACCACCAAATCCTCGATCTTGTGAGCTTTCATTTACGAATAGTGATTACGAATAGTAAAGAGCACTTTTATGCATAGACTATTGCAGAACATTGTTACCAACAATGAAAAGGGTAAATAGTGAACTTGTTTTCTTAGAGGACCTGCTGTCTGGAATGTTCTTAATGGTGAAGTGAGGAATACTGATGATGTAAGCCGTTTTAAGACGGCCTTGAACAAATGCTATCTAAATCAGATTAGTTTTATGCATAAAAACTTTTAAAAAATAATATACTTTTAGACTTTTTACCTTTTGTCATCACTTTGCCAATACTGTTTTAGCTGTCAGTGTAATGTACCTACAGCTTTTTTTGTGATTTCTAAGAATGTTGTAATTTTCATCTTGTTTGATTGTAGTTGTAATTAAGGCCCACATCAGCCTTTGCCTGCCATTTTTATTGACCCTTCAGTAAAGTATGTATGCTCCAACTGGAATGGCATTTGAATTGACCCAGGCTCAATGCTGGTACATGCTCATTATTTCCTGCTTCTGGGGTGTCATAGAGCACGATTGTTTAGGACGTTTATGAGGCATTGCAAAGTTTGATGAGAGACTAACATTGTCTAATTTAAGTAATATTTACAAAGCGAGTGCGAGTGTTTCATCAGGGGTTTTGAACATCAAGAAACAGATGAAAGCATGATTTGGTTAACGAGGCCGTTCCAGTTGCAACTAAATATAACAATAATTGGGCTATGAACATTTTCACCGAATGGCTGAGGCTAAGAGAGGCACAAGTGCCAGTCTTAGATTGTGGTGGACTTTTCAAAGACAAGCTACAAGGTTCAAGCCTTGAGTGCAGACAATGCTGAAATGAATGCTCTGACGCTGAACTTCTGGGTGTCGAAATTTGGGCAAGATTTCTGCACAGGTCCCTTCTTCATTATGCATACTGTCCTTTCTTTGAAGAATACAATAGCGACAAAAATAGATGTCCTTTGGGACTGTGGCGCATTGTTCTTTTTTCTTAAGAAGTTTTTTTCGAAGTCTGTATAGATGCTCCAACTTCTGACTGAAATACAGAAAATCGAACATTTTTCCTTGCAATTTTGGCACTTATAGAATTCAGATTCTTATACATAACAAACAAACAAAATAAAAGTACTGTTGTCAAAAATAAAAGTACTGTTTTGCGTTTTATCTCTCTTTGTTAGAGATTGGCGCAATATGCTCAATGATGCTTCCAAGTGTATAACTTTGGTAGGGATCCATGGATGCTCCTGTGCGAGGCATACTTTGTTTTACTCCCCACCATGTCTTTTCAATGCCCTGCTGTGGACTCGTTTGTCTGGATCGACGACGTTTAGGCGATGGTTAACTATGCATGAGATGATGTTAGCCCTCGTCTTGTAGGCAATCGTACGCCTTCCAGCCACGGGTCGCTAGGGCTAATATTTTTTCAAGAAAGAGAAGCTTACTGCCAGAAAATCATGAGTTCTGGCGGATAGAATGTTATCCATAGCAGCTTTTTTCTTGAACATCGTGAAACACATCTATCTCCTGATGCACTTTGTCTTTGCCAACTTACCACGTTTCCACACAGGTTTTGGACAATTCACTTACTATGAAAGTAAATTGTGTTCTTTACACTACTCTTCTCACTCTATGAACCTTTCCGGATCGGCTATACTGAAGCAAAGACAATTTCCAAATGTTCAAATCTCGCTTTGCTGACGCTATTACTGCGGTATCCATCTTGATTATTAAGACCACACTAGTTTGCTTCAAAACAAGGAAAACATGAAACGATTTTAATTGCAATGAGCTCGTGCATTAAAGTTTCCCATGAAGGATGCACCAATCAGACTGAGAGACTGGAAGCGTGGTACCCTCTTCCATGAATGAAATCTTAAGTGTGCTGCACAGGGCATGAAGGAAAAGCAGAGAGCACAGATCACAGTAATGCTGGATAAACCTAAAACTATCACAGGGACTAACCTTAAGACTAAACAGTGTCTTAAAGTCGTAATTAGGGTACGGTTAGCATTATTAAAGAGATGGGAGTTGTTTCAAGAGTAGTAAAACAGGGATCTCTGAACTGTAACCTACGAGTTCTAGGCTCGATTTTAGGGTGCTCGGCACGGCACGAGTATATAATTACTTATAATTGTTATGTAAATAGTCAGCCAGAATTCAAAATAAATATCATTTCCAAGGTGTGAATTCTCAACTTAACAAGTTAGCTAAGTGGTGAAGGACAGGACGAAGGGATAGAAGGAGGAAAGCTGGGACGAAAAGGAGCAACTGTGTGAGCGATGTGGGTAAAGAAGAGAGAAATAGAGGGAGGGACAAAGGGAGAAGGAGCGAGATGGAGAGATCCATTTTTATTCATCCCGTAAGGACAAATTAGCCATGTATATATTCGATTCCCTTGGGTGTATGTATTGTTCTACAAAACAATAGCGCGAGTGCATAATTAATTTATTCTGCATTCACAATGAAGTGGGGACCTGTATGGTAATCATTCCTAAATTCGTTTTAATCCTCTGGAGGTGAACCACAAACGGTACTACAAAAGTTTTGTGTTGAATGTTCAGGAGATTTAAAATGTATTGTGTATGGGTAGTGTATTTGTATGTGTTTTTTCTCAAGGTTTATTAATATAAAGGTTCATTTAAATTCAAGTGTCTTGATCAGTCTTTTGATTAGTTTTCGGAAGTTTCTTGATCTGTAGTAGCATTGGGTATCAAGATACATGCACCTGACCAAAATGGGGCACTCTGATTGGCTAATAACCTTATGAATTATAAATGAGTTTGAGAAGGCCTTATCAAGGCAGCTTTTTTCATTGCAGGTCAAGGAAATCTTATTGGAGAGTAATGAAGAAGACAGCAGTATGGATGCCTCTTACGTTCATGCATGTTTGCAAGAAATGTCCTCATCAAGTGAGGAAACTACCCATCTTTAGCATCATATGTTCTCACACAACAAAAAGTCATTTTTACCTCAATGGCATTTGATCGTCTGGGTGAAAGAAGGACTGTTGGTAGTGAAGGACGTTTCCTTATTTTTCAATTTTTTTTAAAACTTTCTTTGAGATGTCTAATTTTGTGGCAGTTCTGTGTATTCTGTGCGACATGAAGAAAATCTGCCACAAAAACCATGAATGTAATATCACGAGGTTTAACTTTTAAGTAAAATTGTTGCATCCAGCGAGTCTTCTATTGTGCAAATGCCCACTTCAAGCAATAAACGCAGTAATTTTTGTCTTACTAAAGCCAAACAAATTGTTCACTTTAAACATATTAATTACCCTTTCTTGGACAGCTAGGAGGTTTTTAGTATAAAGTCCTTCCAAGATCAGCACAAATATCCCAGATCATGGCACCCTAATGCTGTTACGATTTCAGAACATTGCAGTTATTACTTATGCAGAAGGAAAGGAAAGGAATGCGTGAAAAAAATATGATTTTGCGAGATTTGAACCAATTGAGTTGTCATTTTGTGATTCCATATTAAGCCCCTTTAAGTTCGTTAGCGCTAAATCTCTGTGCGCAACTTTTACTGCGCAGGTGACGTGACTGTAATATGTCATGTATTACTTCAAGCAATAAAAACACCAGGGAAAAATTTCCAGGCCGGCAAAGGAATGGCACCTTTATTTTCAATTCACCATGAAACGACACTGGAAAAGGTCTGAAAAAGGTAGCTAATCGAGTAGTGGCTGAAAGTTTTGAAACCTCGAGGAAGGTTCGTTTTAGTCGTTGTGTAAATTTAATAAGGGTTGGTTTTTAAAAGTGTTTTTATTCAACTACGAACTTCTTAGTTCAAAATGAATGTATGTTTTTGAAGTTCTTTTCACTCATGAAAATAGAGCTGAACTGTATTATCTCCCTCGTCCACTTGAATAGTGCTGACCTATGAGGAAACAACCAGAGATTCTATTTCACAAAAACCCCACTCCAGAAGATAAGCATGACGTCAATGCAGAGATGTGACGCCTGCTTGAAACTTCGTTGCTATGCTCGAGAAACCTTTTTTAAAATGAAAACCTTTCATTGATCGATCCTGTCTTGGGTTCCATGTCATGCAAAAACGTGACAAACGAAATTCTCCAAGAGCTTTGCAACATCACATCGATTTACAGGTGGCGCAGACTCGGAGAGTACGACATCGTAAGGTATGGTATGGGAGTCTAGATAACAAACTCAAAAAGATATTAACACGCACAACTTGTCAATAAAAAAGCCGTACTTTATTGTCCTGGTAATTTTCTTGCTTCGTGTGGTTATTTGCCTGATTGAATGCAATTTAAGTGACTTCTAAACTTCCTGGGTTGTCACTCGTACATAAATATAAAGGAAAGGCTGGAAAGAAACTTCTAGCTTACCTCACATCTTGCCGATAAAATCACCCTTCTCCAGCATCTGTCACGCTCAAACTCCAGCGGTGGCCACACAGATAAATTTACTTCCCTTTGACCAAGTTTCAAGGTCCAGCAAACATCCACTCCTGAGAGACAGCGATAAATATTCTGGTCAACCGTTCACTGATTTCTTCCCACCGTATCGAGGCTCAAGTGAACGGTTCACCAGCCGAGTACAAATTCGTCGTAAGCGGGCCTCAAAGGATTTTGAATATTTTGCGTCTCGTTGGCTATTTACCATCTCATATCCAATGCACGCTCATAATTGTTAAATATCTATGTAGTCATGTATATCCATGTATACACATGTATACCCTTAGTGTATAAGGTCAGTGGATGAGAGCAATAGTACATCAGGGAATGTAAGACAAAGAGTGTGAATTGTGTAGGTGTTCCTTGCTGGATTAAAGAGATTTGTTCAGACCTTTGTGGCCCGCCTAAGTGGTTCTGATATCCCACAAAATGGCGAATTCAGTAGAAAAGCGCTGCCTCCTTTAGATTTGACAGGGTCGCCATCTCAAGTTGTGGAACATTGCCGACAGTGGAAACGATCGTACCAGTATTACATTGATGGCAAGGGAATTACCAACGCTACCCGCAAAAAAGCTCAATTGTTTCATTTAGCAGGTATGGAAGTTCAAGATATTTACGAAGATCTTCAAGATCCTGGACCGATTAAGGCAGAGACCGATGATGTCCCGTATGAGCGCCACGTTTTTTATCAAGTAGCACAAATGCAGGGGGAAACAGCTGACAAATTCATGGTACGTTTACGCGAACAAGCTCGTCATTGCAATTTTGGTGAATCTTTGAACGAAAATCTAGGAAGGAGATCAACTGATTGAAAAGTTGGCAGATGTTGAATTGAAGAAGAAATTGCTGGAAGTTAACAATATTATCTCTAAAATTCCTGAGCTTGTTGATGTGGAGGAAGAGAAAACCGAAGCACGTGATCAGACAGTCTGTGATCGGGACACTCAAAGGAAACAGTCTAACAAACGCTATGTTGATAGAAAGTTTCGGGCCAGGGATCGAGAGGTAAAGGAAGGAGATACTGTTCTACTTCAGAAGAAGAAAGAAAATAAGCTGTCACCTTCATATGAGAAGGAACCCTATGAAGTAATGTCTCGTTATGAAGACCAGGTGGTAGTACAGTCGCCACAGGGAGTTCAGTACAAGCGAAATCTTCAGCACGTTAAACCGTTTCGAATATCAGACAGAGAAGAACGGGAAAGTACATTACAGGCTGCTGAACCCCCAGCCTGTTCTATATTTGTTCTTGGAGCTGCAATTGGTTTTTGGATAAAAGTTTTGGGTTGTTGGTGCTGGTTTGTATCCATCTCTAAACTCCAAAGGAGGCTCTATTATGTTTTCTTCATAATCTTGAACTATTTGCTTAACCCTCTTACGAGGTTTTGCAATAGGTTTTATTTTAATTGTTGATGTTTTTTGTGTAGCAATTTTTAATAACAACTTTATCAGCTGCGGTTTGGTTAGTTTTTGTAAATCTAATTTATTCATTTCTATATTATTACTATATACTATTTTATTCTTAAGCCATTTTATAGTGCACTTAAAATCCACATGTATTAGTAATTCATCTAGATTGTATACAATGGTTTTAATCAGATTTGGAACTATTCTTCAGATGCTTTCGTGTGTGTAAATGTTGAGTTTTACCAGCAACGGTGTAGTTACGACCACCACAAAAATAATATATCCATTCTTTGTTTACCATATATTTTGTTTCAGATCTTGTAATTGCTCTTTTTCTTTCTTCATCGGTGTGATATCTTATTAACCAATAATTAGATCTTATCTTTATTGCTTGATCCATTCTTATACTATATTATAGACATTGTATTTTTATATGCATTTAAAATAGCCAGAAATAATCATATTTTACCAGCAAGGGTGTAGTTACGACCACCACAAAAATAATATATCCATTCTTTGTTTACCATATATTTTGTTTCAGATCTTGTAATTGCTCTCTTTCTTTCTTCATCGGTGTGATATCTTATTAACCAATAATTAGATCTTATCTTTATTGCTTGATCCATTCTTATACTATATTATAGACATTGTATTTTTATATGCGTTTAAAATAGCCAGAAATAATCATATTTTTGGCTACTATGAGCGAAAACAATAATGTATACTGTGAATGACTTACTTATTTTCAGTCTTTGACATTATACATTATACAATTCTGCTTTGTGTCATTTTAAAGTATTTTTAATGGGTTCACGGATATCCCGCGATAGATCATATTTCTCATCAGATTGGTCATATTCTTCAGATTCATCATCGCTGTAATCTTCTTCTTTGGGCTCGTAACCTGGATCATCACTAGTGTAAGCAAAATCATCTTTATCATCAATGAATTCTAAATCTGATTGAGTTGGCTCTTCTGATTCATTTTCAGATAGAATGCTATAATTTGATTCATCATCTCTTGAATAATCTGGATCAATAAATCTATCTCGGATAATTTATTTCGCGTGCTCTGATTGGTTTACTCAATCTTTATTATCAGCTCATATACCTTAGTTTGACCTTATATGGTAAATGATTGCGCTAAGTGTTGTTAAAACTAACATTTTTTTGGCCGCAAGGCGAAATTTCTCTTTGAACAAAGCCAAAAAAAGAAAAGAAACTTATTTACTTTGGATCAATTCCAGCATTTAGAAGTACGCTAAGAAGCAAGAAATGTTTTTGTGATGAGCCTACGTTTGTCTGACCACAAGGCATTACACAACCTCTTTTTTCTCGATTTTGCTAGGATTTTCTCGCTTTTTTCTTTTTATGGGTTTAATGTTTAAAATATATGTAATGCTTGTAAAAATCTTTAATGTATTTTTTGATTTTCATTGATTGGCAAAGTTCGCATTGCCAATAATAATTATCATCAAACAACGATTGAAGAGTTAGCTTACATACGTTTTTAACATATTTTTATTACCAAATTTTCATTATAACCTTTTTGCAAAATCATACGAAGACAAAAATTTGCTATCTTGTCAGCAAAAAAATCAGGTAAATAAATTTTGTAGAGAGACCATGGATCAAGACATTGTGATCTTGAAAATTCGAAAATTGCATCTTTTTTGTTTTTTAATGCTGTGTCCAGAATTTTGATTTGATCTGAGTTAAATTTAATGAGAATTTTTCCATTTATAATATATATTTATATACAATTATTTATTCAAATCCGTCAAATCCTTTAATGGAACCAAAGGAGGATTATGCAGGTATCCCATGATGCAATGCGGATGAACGATATTATCAAGTCGACTTGGTCACATGATCTTTCATTAACATGGAGCTGCTCGAGGAGAACGCTTCGTTGGTCTCTGATTCGCCCTTGTTGTACGTCCACTGTCTTGATTTTAACAGCCAATTGTACATTGGGTCGTCGAATTTAGCTCGTTGTAGGTTCCTGACAGTGTTAGGACAGGTTAGTTTCCCCGAAAGAATTACGAGAGCGGCAACTTTGTATGTCAATACAGAGAAGTTGAAAGATCTCAGCAACAAGACTGGTTAAAGTTAAATCGAGTTGTATTCACAAGGTTAGTAAGTTGCAGTTTACTCCCTATAAAGGTTTTTCTCTCAATTTCTGTTCCGTTTACATTTTACCGTTTTGGAATGTAAACTTCGTTTCTGAAAAATAAGCTTTTGTGAATATCGGCTGCTCGATCAAAGAAGTTAAGTTGCTGTTGTCCGAAATTTTTCACACATATTCCAGACAAGATATTCATCGTCTTTTATGCTTTTCCTTTCACTTAGCTGGAAAATGAAAGCGATGAAGATCGAGGTCGTCAGGTAGTTGTAGTCTTTGACTTTGAGACGATGCTTAATCAAACAAGCATAGCGGCAACTCTCCCGCAATATGATAACTACCAAGAAGAAAACAACATCGGCTTAACTGCAGAATACCCCGCAACTCGAACTTGTACCCCTTAAAATCCGGATACTTGGTTACGCATTTTGTGCACTCTCTTTCTTTTTTATGCTTTTAGAACGAGAAATAGACACTACGGGGTTACAGGGTTACAGGGCTAGGGGGTTACAGGGCTAGGGGGCTACGGGGCTACGGGGCTAAGCGGCTACGTGGCTAAGCGGCTACGGAGCTGCACAGTTCAATGTATATTACGTCGTTCTTCAATGATCTATGAGCCAAGAACAAGAACGGGCTAAACGTCACAATACTCGGCAACTGAAATATCTCATCAAATCCTGCTACCGCAGTCCCACAGTCGACATAACATACATAACATAAACATCACGAAATATGCCGGTGGCATCAAACGCGTTGGTGTTGACCTTGTTGGGCCTTGCTACCGCACTCTCATAGTCGCCAAAATGAATAAGCACTAGTTTACTGATTAAGCATTCTCGTAAAATTTTAGCTTTCATTTTCCGGTTCGGTTGACTACACTTTTCATCGACTGTGGGACTGTGGACTGCGGTACCACTCCATTTCAAAACTTAGTTCATTGTTCATCGACTGCAGGACTGCGGACCGCGATAGCACTTCATTTCAACATTTAGTTCATTCCTTATTCATCGACTGCAGGACTGCGGACCGTGGTAGCACTTTATTTCAACACTTAGTTCATTGCTTATTCATCGACTGCGGGACTGCGGACCGCGGTAGCACTTCACTTTAACACTTAGTAAATACATATTGACTTCCTAGCCGACTGCGGACCACTGGAGCAGTATACAAAGATTTAAGGAGGGTGGAGTGGCCGGGTATTCTGAAGTTGAGCCACGTAGCCCAGTAGCCCTGTAGCATGTCTATTTCTCGTTCTAAAAACATAAAAAAGAAAGAGCGTGCACAAACTGCATAGCCAAGTATCCAGATTTTAAGGGGTACAACTTCGAGTGGTGGGGGTATTCTGCAGTTACTCCACAACATCAAAGAAGTGCTGTGGCTTGATATTACGCCGATTGATTGTAATGGCAGTCGTTTTCCAAACGTAGCAAATATTGCTGTGGGAAATGGCTTAGGTTTTGCTGCCTCGGAGTGTTAGTCTGCAGGCGGTGTGCGCAATGAGATCGCGTTGCATTTTGGTATTGGTATTTTCCAAGATGGCGGCGGGAAAGCTGTGATGCGGTGAGTTATTGCATTCATTTCCTTTGCCATTTAGCCCGTTCATCGTATATTTTCTTATTAGAATAACTAGGTAAACACTCGTTCTTTGGTATGCAATGGGTTTTGGCTAAAATCGATAAACATTGATTGTTTTTTTTACACGGCAGCTTAGCCAGGCTAATTTACGGTGTAATATGAGACCATTTTTGTAGGCCCTAGAAGTCGCTATTTCTGTTAGTTTAAACATTAAAAATGGTGTAAATGGCTTCTTTTATCTTTCTTCTACAGCTAGAGATAAACGCTCTCAAAAGCTTCGCCAGATATAGCCGTTTTTGCTTAGTGGATTTATAAGCAAATATGGCCTATTGTTGTAGGTGGCAACACGCCAGGCAAGCCTGCAAGTAAACGTTCATCGACGGAAGGAACGTCGAGAAAAAGTTTATTTCAAGAAGGAAATGAAGGAAATGAACCAAAAAAGTCATCGGGGAAACGAGAGTGGAATGATTGTGTTAAATAGAGCTACAATGCCACAGAGAGGACAGTTGACAGCCAGAGCTCAATTTCATAGGGCACCAGTACAGTTGCCTCCTCCTCCACTGAAAATTTTATCAACCTTGTTATAGTAATAATAACAGAACTTTTTATACATGTAGATAAATTATTTTTATTCAATGTTATGTTGACTACACAGTCATGTTTAATTTAAATTAGATACTATGATCAAGAAAGCTTTCAGGCCATAATTATTATTGACAGTTTGAGGCCATAGTAAACCAATGTAATGGAGCCATGCAGGCCACTTTTAAGGTCGTCATAAACAAGTAGTCACCATGAAAACTAATCATTCTCTTAACAAGAATCCAGCTGTTCTTGCAACTGGTTTGAATTACTGTAACATTCTGATACTAAGCACTGGGTGTATATTTCGTTCCAATAATAATATTGGTGTTTTATTGTTAGAGGGAAGTTTGCGTTTCGAAATTGGCAATGAAAACCTGTGAAATCAGCCATAAACAATTCACACTAACAATTCCTGGGCTTATAATCAGGAGGGGAGAGACGGGGGGGGGGGGGTGGTACTAGCAGAATTTTACGGGTTCTTGTCTCTAAGAAGCCTTGCTATGTGCACTAACTAGTTACAGGTATTTTATTTTACTGTGCGACTAGCTCTGATCACTTGCTTCTCCCACTGGCCTCTCCTGGTAATATCTATCGTTAAATAGAAACCAATCATAAGGAAAGTTGTACAGAAACGAATTTTTTTTACGGATACCGGAAATGATGGATCCTTGAGCAATGGATGTAAATATCGAGTTAGTTCACTGGCTATGTAGCCTACTTTTTCATAATCTGATGATGACAATAAATATACAGCAATGGCAGATTTGTCATGTGTATTCTCCGGTTCTGCTTGAAGTTTAGCGTAAACAGGTCTGTTATGTTCATTAAGGCATTCAAAAGCTTCCTGTAAACTGTCTTGCCTTGCTTTGGAATAACATGTTCCCATAACTTTAAAGGCAAGCAGTGAGTTGTCACAATGTCATTTGGCTCATCAGAGTCAATGTTATCATCTGACGTGTCGCTGTCAGAGACAGTTGTTTCGGAAACTGGAGGTGCTGCATGGTCCGCCTTCTGCACAGGGATGAGGGTCCACAAGACAGTAAAAGGTTTGCCTCCCACTTGTATCTGACAGTGAGAGTTGCACTTGTATGCCCCTCACTGAATATCACCAGCTACACCTTTTTGAACAACACCATCGAGGATATCTGAGCCTTTTTTAAAGCAGACCTTGACAAATTCTATTTCCATCACTGGAAAACAAGGAATTCTCCAGGAAAATGAAAAAAACTGATCAATCTGGATGATTTCACATGTCATCGCTTGACACCAGTTTCCATAACCTAAAAGGAAATTAATTGGTCATTCGGAATACGCTCCTTTTCTTTATGAGAACACTGAGGCCAAGATTGGACCAAAAATTCTAAAACACGTACTCTATGAAATAAGAACATACTTGCACTCAACCAAATTTAAGAACATTCCCATTAAAAAAGTGTAATCGACTGGGGTAACTATGTTCTACAACCAGGATCCATTTGAAGAGTATGAAATAATTAGAAGAAAAAAACTTTTCTTTGTTGAAAAAAGCTTGTTTCATTGGTTTTTTCTTTCACTGATGACAATAAATTGTAGCTTTTACTACTTTTAGGAATGAGTAACTAACATGCCTGAAAGGGCCACATGTTTTCAGTGAAGTATAGTGTTCACATGGTTGTTCCATTTACAATATCAGAAATTTGCTAAAGACTAGGAATGAAACATACCATGAAATTCTGAAGCGGACTCTGCAGAGCCTCTTTCCTGGCCATGTACACTTTCATCATCTTCAGTGGTTGTAAATAGGGCCGTTTATACGAGAGTAAATAAGCCACGGCTAACTCTGGCCGCGGCTTACTTACGCCGCGAAAGGAACTATTTATAAGAGTATAAACTCCCCGGCCAGGATAAGCCGCGGCTTGAGAAAGCCGTGAACGTAGATTTTGTACCATTTATACAAGGTGTTCGCGGCTTACGTAAGCCGCGGCTTATTTTCTCTCGTATAAACGGCCCTAATGTCTACAATGCTTGGCTGCGCAGTTTCGTAGCATCTTCCACCGAGATGTTTCGGCCCTCTGCTTTACTTTGCAGATTCTCTCTGTCTCTGTTTACGAGAGAAGTGAGGTAAATTTCTAGCTTAGTATAGTTATGGTTAGCTTGTCAAAAGCTGTAAGGAATTACTACAAATTTATATCGAGTGTTTTTCTCACCTTTGCCTTCTTTCATCTTCACTTGCCTTAGCCGGCAAAGGTAAGCCATCGAAAACAACAAATGGTATTATTCCATTTCCTTTGACTACACGCAAGTGTGCTCGAAAAATATCTCAGCACCTAAGTGGACAATAAGAACGTACAAGCCCTATGATGAAAACATAAAGGTCAGAAAAGTCATGAATCGTCAGTGAAATCTCACCTTTCTGAGACATCGACACATATTAAGCCTTATGCAGCCAACAGGAGGCATCGATAGCTGCTGATTTACCAAAAAAGTCACGGAACTGAACTTGCTTGTCCGTACTTTTTTGGAAACTGCCACAGATTTTTAATCCCCATTACGCATTCACGTCCACTTCGCTTAACCCTCGCACAGGAGATGTTCACTTGACCGCGTCTTGCATTCAAATGAAGCGATTTTGAATTTTTCCCATGACGCAAAGCAATCCCAGTACGGACACCGCCTGGTTAGTCTGTTTCAAGTGATTCTGGGAGTGATTCATGTGACAGCTACTTAAGAGATCACGACCTGTCGGAAATAGAGGAAGAGTATACGAGTGCTCCTAGTGCTACCGAAA
>NC_090891.1:15089386-15109386 GCF_036669925.1 Montipora capricornis | reverse complement strand
GACAATGCTTGCGCGACAGTTTCATTCGCTGTGATTTCCACTTAACTTTGTTTGAAAGGATAAATTCGCCAATATCATACAATATTCAATATTGCTTATCACTTACTACGTTTTGTCATGTTGAGGATTAAAAAGAGTGTGATACTTTAGGTGTCTTGGGCTCTTGATGTTTTGTATATATGTGTTTTCTGACCGTGACATTGCATGTGCAGATATGTCCAGAAATGCCCAGATGGCATTTGCCTATTTTCCCAGCCGAGTTATATTTAGTAAATGGAAATAAATAAGCATCACACTTCTGCGTTTATGAGAATTGACAAAATTAAGAATGTATTTTAATGAATTCAGTTTTTTACTTGCTAGGTTTCTTCAAGTTGGGGTTTTTTTGTTGCTTTTTTCACATCTTATATTTTGCCCTTGAGCTTGCTAATCTGCGTACAGCACACATGGAAATGCAATCTATTACTTCAGTAAACTATAAACCAATTGTACTTCCACATTTCAACTAAAGCCTTTTATACCAAAAACCTTCACAGCTCAAATCGACAAATATCAACGCAAAGAAGTATAGCTCGTAGTAGCTTTTATGCGAATGACCATAAAATCCGTTCAAATTCGAACAGAAGTGAACTAAGTTTCAAATGAAAAACTACCTAACAAGTCAATGGCCTAGACTAGACCTCGTACACTGCAGGAGCCTAGGGCTACAGCTTCCTTGAGTGCTTGTTCATAAGGGGACCTGCAGCACACGGGGGGATTAGGCTTGGCTAATCCGAGCTCCAGGCAGATCTTCTCCATCATGTTGATTGTTAGTTTCTTTAGCTCTTCATATGAAGAAGCTGGCATACGTCGTATTGGTCAAACACGATCGGGTGCTGGAGATTGATGTTTTGGTTAACACTTTTCCTCACTTCGTCGAAATTGCTCTCTTCTTCCTTAGCAGTAACGTCCTCTTCCGAGATCTCCCCATCAACCACCTTCTGTCTGAATTGCACCGCAAGCCGTGAGAAGAATGCTGCTACCTGTTGTGGCATGCGGAACTCCTCTATCCTAAACAGACGCGCCCCACTCTCATCGCGTGCTCTACGCATGTCTTTAGCAACCTTTTCTGAATCTTGCTTGTTACCTGTACGACAGGCAAAAATATAGTTATGTAAGAATTACGAGCACTGATTCGTGTCAGCGCCTCCCTTCAATAAGAACTCTTTTCACTTTCCCTTTGAACGTGATTTTGTTTATTAGCGCTTCTATTCTCTCCCGAATAAGAGCCCTTCCTCGAGGTACCAAAACGTAAAATAAGCATCATGTTCACACCAATCACAGCTGCTTTGCTGGGATCAGACAGAGAATAGGGCAAATATTTCAGTGAAACAAAAAGGTTACCTATACCTATTTTTAGAATATATCTATGCTATGAGAATGTATAGCAGCAAGAGTAAATTAGACAAGAGTGTTGTTATGGCATGGGTGGGCTCCCCAGCACAGTAACAAATGAGTCTATTTTTAGAATACCCGTTCCCGTGAAGATCACTTGTCATGTTCCAGAAAAAACCATGACAGAAGCAGTCACGTGTAACATGGCTTCACCTGATTGGTTAAAATTGGCGCCCTTTGTTTGTTTCGCACGCAAAGTGTATACAGAAATAAATTCATTTGTGACTGTGCTGGGGCAAGACCGCAAAGTGATATATTAGCACTCTTATCTAATTCACTCTCGATAGCGGTGTACAAACCATTCGTTTTTGCATTTTCTGACTACCTGAGGTGATTCCAATTTTAAATTTTGAGGTCAAGTAAGCTTTCTGTTTCTCGCTAAACCTCCAACCTCTCCTGCATTCCTTCAGTGCCCATCCCTTTACTTTGGGTAGGGTATCAATAGATGACGATAGCGCATCATCACATGGCAGGATCGGAATAGCCCCACTCCCTTCCTCAATGGGTCTCGCGTACTCTTCTTTGCTCAAGTCCAGAAGGGTTTTACACTAGGAACAAGTCTCCAGGGAAAGGTAGCGCTCTAATCCTGATACACGCTGGAAAGCTCTGACGCAGCCATCTACAGGACAGGAGAATAGCTGGCTGGCGTATTCCAATAGTTGCTCTCCAAAGGCATTGTCTCGGTCGACTGTACTTTCAGGTTGCTTGGCCAGTTGACTACCAACACGTCTGAAGCCTGTACTCTCCGAGAACGGGTCATCAAACCAGTGGTAGTTCTCCTCTACATACAACATGCAAACAAAATTATGTTCACGTGGTTTCTTTTATTAAAAAAAGAAAAGGCAGAAAAATGTTCTATTTCATCAGGATAACATACCTCTTCGAGAACTTTGGATCTTGATCGTCTTTCCTTTTCCAACTCCAACTCAGTGCAACTTAAGGGCCCACTGACGTATTTTTTGGGGTGCGTTGCTAAGGATGTAATGGTTAAGTAATTTGAGAGAATTTGGCATTATTTTGGTCAGTTTCCACCTTTTGTAAGCCAATGACCCTAATTATGACGTCATCATACCACGCCCATAGTCACATGACCAATAAAAGGAAACTCTAAATTTGTCTCCGTGCTACGCAATTTGGGTATTTAATCAATGGTTTAATAATTTGTATTCGTTTTTGCATCCAGCCAAGCATGCTTTTCTTTTTATTTTGAAAAATATTCTTTTGAAAGACATAAACGATACTGAAATAACCATAACTTTTTCAAAAAAGATGATTTTAAAAAACAATGCTTAGCTACATTCTGTATTTGGGGGTGAAAAAAAAAATTAATTCAATTTAAAACCGCCGAAAATTTAGCTTTTTTCTCAAGTCAGTTCGTTTACGCATGTGCAGTTGATCTGCGAATGAGCGCGAGGAAGGGCGAGGAAACACCTTGGATGGAAACAACAGTTTGTGCGGTGACTTTTGCTTGTGAGTGGGTTTTCTTGTCAGCTCATGATATGATGACGTCAATTACCGGAAGTAACATGTCACTTCCTTAGCAACGCGCGAAAAATCCGTCTGTGGGCCCTTAATGGGTTTCGCTAAAAGCAGGCCTGCGGCCAGGGGCCCGTGGCCCGTGGCCCGTGGCCCATGGCCGTATTGTTGTCCAGCGGTAAATCCACGCACATGCACAGACTTTCATCGGGTTTGGGCGCGCAAATGAAAGACGGTGAGTTTAAATTCGTTTATCATTTTAATAATCATTTTAATCTTTTCTTTCGTTGCATGTTGCCAAGTGAAAAACGTTGCCATTCTCTGTTGTTTTCGTCTGTTTACAACAACAGACAGAGACAAGGATTCAAATGATTGAAAAAAATACTAAACAAATTCAAACTCACCGTCGTCCATTTTGCACCCCCAAACCCGATGCAGATCTGTGCATACACGTGGATCTACCGCTGGACAAAACAAACTGTGAAAAATCAGGACTGGTCTACCAGGCCTGTGGGCCTCCGGGCCGCGGGCCGCTGGGCCACAGGCCTGCTTTTAGCAAAACCCCAACTTAATCCCTGTCGTCATGTCCTATTAACCGATCTCCTTTTAAAACCAGATTTTCAGTCCTCCCTCTGTCATCCTAAAAATTTGATCGTGTATGCGAGGCATCTAACGGTGAAATGACAAGCATATATAGCATATTTTCTTTCAATGTGATGTCCCTTAAATCTAGAATTCCATTGCTTAATTAATTGAACGGTTCGCGAAAAAAATCAAATTGATCTCCGTCCGCCATTTTGAAAACGAGTCACCACTGCGCAACGACTGGAAGTCCATGAATCGCGAACTATTAAATTGGAACCAACCAGAGCTCTCGATTCCTGTTGTCCGTCGTTGACCAAAAAGACAGTGTTCTCTAAAAACGAGACTGAGAGAATCTCAGCTCTGGGAAGGAGAATGCCTCAACGCTTGAAAAAAGAAATCCTGACACTTCCGGTTTTATTTTCCCTACACCACACAGGTAATAGTTAAATTTCACACTCTCCCGGGGAGGGGGGGGGGGGGTGGAGAATGTTGAAGTTTCCATTTAATTGTCGCATTACTTTTCAGCAAGACTATGATAGCAGTTATAGTAGTTAAAAGCTTCGTTTCCCTTCAAATCACCAGCGAAAATGACCGCCATCTTCATGTCGTAATGCTATACGTGATAGGAAATGCGCTGTGCGAAAAAGGGGAATCACCTTTATCACAAACGCTGCTTATATAATGATTTTGTATAGTGAACAAAAAGTAAACGTATTCTGAATATACTAAGTGAAAATTTTATTTTTGATTCTGTCTCCGTAACTCTGAAAACCTATCATTTCAGGAAGAATTAAAGGATGTTGTATCACTTGAATTCTTTTAGAAGTTTTATTGCAAGTATGAAAAGGTTCGTTTGAATTATTAAGCTTATCTTTCACGGACTTTTTCTTCAACAGCGATTGTTTTACTGTGCAGTGAAAAACGTAAATATTAGCAATAAAAATTTGAGTCATCTGAACAGAACAGTGCCTCAAAGAAACTTGGAATACACAGGTGAAATGTTTACTTTCCTTTTGCTATACTGCGTTCTCCGGAAACTGATAAGAAATTATTTCTTAATTAGCCCGTTGGATACTTGTCATCGTACTGTACAGTAATCAACTACTTATATAAATACCACCAAATTCAGTCAATTGTTTAATCTATTTTTGCAACCGCAAAGAATTATAGCAGTAACAATTTTTAATACAATGACAAAATTTTTCAAATTGTTGTTGCGTTGAACATGCAACAAGATTGTTCGCAATGAAATAAACATGAGGTCTTATAATGTTCAAAAATAATAATAAATTGTTTTGACACAAGTAATTGATCTGCATTGCTTCATGGAAATACCCATTTCAATAACTGTTAACTTGAAGGACAAAACAATGATTATTTTGTTCCATGCGAAAAACAAACATTTCAAATAGACAACAATCTCATTAGTTTGATGTCCAGGCCGACCGTCCACGCCCCGGTTACTCAAAGCATAGTGTTAACCAAATCTATAGGTTTGGTTATCTTTCACAGACTTTTTCTTCAACAGCGATTGTTTTACTGTGCAATGAAAAACGTAAATATTACCAATGAAAATTTGAGTCATCTGAACAGAACGGTGCCTCAAAGAAACTTGGAATACAAAGGTTAAATGTTTACTTTCCTGTAGGTATACTTCTTTTTCCGGAAACTGATAAGGGCGTTGTAAAAGTGAAATTGACGAAATTTCAGCCTATTAGCAACCAATAGCAACCTATAGGTTGCTAACCTAGGGGTCAATTTAATAGAACTTTTACACGTGTAATTTACAAGTGTAGCCATTCTTTTAAAATGTGAAAACAATACCTACACTTGTAAATTACGCGTCTAAAAGTTTTATTAAATAGGCCATTTCCGAGTTCATGCCTACCTCCTCTTCAAAGCGAGTCTAAGTGCGAAGGTTTTGTGATGGTAATTAGTTCTACTTTACATAAGAATGAAAACTAATTTTCATAACAAAAACTTCGCACTTAGCCTCACTTTGAAAAGGAGCCACGCAACAACTCGGAAATAGCCTATTGACCCCAGGCTTTGAGCAACCAGCCCGAGATTGGGAATTAACTGACAGAAGTCTATACATATTAATTACTTGTTACCGTAATAATTAAATTAAAGTATTCATTACCAAGTCATTTATTTCACGCAGTGAGAGGGATATAAACGGGATACTTTGAATATTCTATTAAATATTTTACACCTTTTTTTGTGTAAGTACTTGCTTAAGCCTGGTTTTTACTAGCGACACAAGCATATACACAAGAAGCATATGCAAACTCAGTAGTTTGTTGTTTATTAGAGAGCCTTTCATTAAAATAATAGACAGTAATTAACAAGTAAATGGGCTTGCGTGGGTTCCTTGTACTTATGCTTGCGTCGCTAGTGAAAACCAAGCCTTAATGACATCAATTCACAGATCAAAACAAAAGTATTAACACTTCGATTTCCGTTAAACCACAACAGATAATAAGAAATAAAACTTGTTCTTTTATAATGGTATAAAAACAGTAGTAATTTTATAAGCTCCATACTTAATATTGTTGTAATCATTTGGCTGAGTTGGCTTTGTCCAGTCCACAGTTTCTATAGCAGCTAAAATTTTGTTTTTAGTCCTGAATGCGCTGGACTTTCATGTAACAGGCTCAAATTTGAATTTCAACCAACTGGATCAACACTTAGGGGCTTAAAATAACTGAGGAAAAAAGTGTCTTCATAGAAATTTTTTCATTCAGCATGGGTGGTCACCTTCACAGGAATTTTTTTAAAAATGAACTACTTGTCCATGAAACCATGTGAATAACTACTGATAGTTGATTAAATAGGCTAGTTTCGAATTATGCAGCCACAAAAGAACAAAATCGAGGCTCAGAGGAATAATTTCCATTTTCCTTTGTTTTGAATGAAGCAAAATGTTAATTATTCCCCTAAACCTCAATTCTGTCCTTTTGTTGGTACACAATTCAAAACTAGCCTATTAAAGAAGTCTAAGTGATGAAACGGGCAAACTTGATAAATTCTTTTTTACTGATTTACAACCTAAGATAGTAATCAAGAAAGTGTAACATATGGAATCAACGACATTGAACAATAATGCATTAACACAAAAATAATAAATAGTTCAGTACAACAAAAAAACATTTTATTATACACTGATTAATCATAATTAACATACAATTTGCTTTTTTTAAAATAAACATTTAGTCAACATCAATGTTGCACTTAAAGCTACACTATATGTACACTTGTTTCTAAATAAGCAAATGCCGTAAAATGAGGATTTGTGACATATACATGTATGATTCTTAACTTTCAGATAAGATTTCCTTTCTTAAAAAACATGAATTGGAAGTTTGAAAACAACTTTTAGTAAACAAAACGATGTCCTTGAAATAGTGTTCTTATGTCTTTTTGACAGCTGGAAGAAATAATTTGCAATACAAAAATTCATGTGAGTACGATTTTTTCTTAATAAACAATATAAATGTTAGTGATAACACTGAAAGTACTTTTTATTCATTACTTATTTTATACTAAACAAGAAAAAAAAGTGCACAAGTTTCTTACATTCCAGTTAAAAGTGACTTTAGAACTCTTTGCTTCGTAACAATTCTTGAAACTTCCCAAATAGCTCAACATTTTATATACATACTGAAGAAAAACAGTGAAAGAAACTAAAATTGCTAGTGCACTAAGATGAAAAGAAGAAAAGTTTGCTTTTGATTACGACAATAATGTGTGTAGAGCAACATTTGAAGAATAAAATGTCCTCACTTATTTTGATTGCCTGCTAACACAAATTACTATCATAATAAATCATTTTAAGGCTGCCATAAGATGTAAATTAATCTAATAATCTACTTCTCTACAAATAGCTGGAGAAACATACATGAATGGAAGGAGATTTCCATGTAAGCAAAAGTCACAAATGAAACGCCATGAGGTAAAAGGAAGCAAATATTGTAATTCATGGATTAAGGAAGGAAAAAACCATTATTGCTTTGAGTGCTTTAGAGTTTTTAACCCTTTGATGTCCAAACCGGCCTAAACCGGCCAAACTTAGTATCTTAGTCTGTCTAATGCCAAACGATTTTACTCTTGAATAGGGAACCCCTACGAGTCAATGGGTTAATCACTCACTGAAAACTATGTTCCCATTAATTTACATAAAATGATTTTTCATTTTGAAAAAATATCAGTCATAAATATCTTTGATTCTTTAACATTGACAAACAAATTTTTGAAAAATCTGATTTAAGACCTAGCAAGAAGAGGACGTCAAAGATTTCGGGGCAATCAAACATGTAAGTTTTACTACTACTACTACTGCTACTACTACTACTACTACTACTACTACTACTATAGTAAATATAATAACATGATTATTAAGATTAACAAATTACTACGTGCAGATGTATGTATTAATATGATAAATTATAGTTAAATGGAAAAGCAATGAATGAAAATTTAATGAAAGGAAATAGAATTTTATGAAGTCTAAATAATATTTAAATTGTTGCCAACATCATCTAAAAGAAAGGAGTTACTTAAAGTTTTTAAAGGAAATGTTGTAGATAAAATTGAAACCATACAATCATTGGGCAGCGGTGAGAGAAATTGGACATACTACAACACTGCAAGTTAACCTGATCATGAATCTGAAAATAGGGTTAGAATTAGGGTTTTCCTCATTTATAATTTAAGTTAACTGAACTTACATAAGAAAAATTTCTGTCATTACATGTACTTTTGCATAATACTGTAATTCATTTATGACCTGGTTTAACTATCATTCAAAGTTACAACACAAATATCATTTGTGACTTTTGCTTAAGTTGACGACCTGTAGCATTTGAGCCCATGCCTATATTGATCAGTAATTAATTTTGTCACTTCTTGTGTAGTAGCCATCTTATTATAATATACTTTAATTTTTAAGTTAAATAAAGTTAAATTGAATTCAATATGGTTACAATATCTCCCAAGTATTTTTTCTTTCTATTTTTAAATGTTGAATATTATGGATCCACCTCATAACTGTCAAGCCACGATATAACTAATGTTTGTCTTTTGGGTTTTCAAATGTTTTCACATATAGCAAATTATTGAAGACTATTTACAACAAAAATCTTTCCTGATATCGTAACTTTCTTTGTTTGTCTCTGAATAGTCATTTACAAAATTTCTTTCATCAATACCATCAGAATCTTCTTATTTCTAAATCAATAGTAAGTAATAATTTTTCTTCTCCTTGACGGACCATAGTGATCTACACAAAAATAAAATATCGACAAAATGTAATGCCTTTAAAAAAGGTGAGTATAGCTGAGGTAATTCTTCAAGCATTATAATTTCTTTTTTTGTCAACTTGTTAGTCAAATTCCTAAGAATTATTTTCTTCCTTTAATAAAGAGTGTTACAAAAATTAAGACCCTTGGAAATTAAGGCCCAAGATCTAAGACTCTGGAGTCTTAATTTTGATACTCTGAAAATTAACATTTAATCCTAGGGCACTTTCCATTTGATAGAACTGATTAGCTAGACCAGGCATTTGAAAGATTTAACTCTAAAATGCTTTTAAATTAACATTCTTCAAGGATAATATACACTCCCTCGGAAGAAAATGAGGGGTTATCATGTAAGTATTTCTTGAAATTGTTGGGTTTTCTTTGCAAACTAATGGATCTGGTCGATCAATTCTGACAAAAGGAAAGCACCCTTAATTTTTATAATACAAAAATTAAAACACTTTGTAAACAGTCGAAATTACGGGAAAAGAATCTACCACTAGTCAGAAATTTGGACGCTAGATGTTGTTTCCATACATAGTGACATGCTTGAATGTTATGTAACAAAAAAAAAGCTAGTGCCATTCATCAATGCTTACTTCTTGGCATAGAAACTAAACACCGGGTCTTTCGAACAAGGACAAACTCAATCTGTTAATCCTCTGCTTGCAACCACTATGTATATTCAAGTTATTTTGTCACTACTTATTTGTTATCAACAAGCCAACAATTTTGCCACAAATCATGCGAACTATAAAACGATACTGTAGATGATCAATCTTCTAATTATGTCGGATAGAAAACTGAAAAAAGTTTACATATAACTCATAAGTAACTTTCTGTAAATATCTCTAAATTTGTGTCACTTACAAGCAGGCATTACTAAACAAAGGAATGGAATGGAATGGAATATACTGGAATAAACTAGAATATGCCGGAATGAAATGAAATGAACAAGAATGGCACCAGAATATACCTGAACGAACAGGAATGACACTAGAATGAAGTGAAATGAGACCCAAATAAGCTGAATAATCTTGAAAACGCCAAAATTTGGTATTTTAGTTAGCACTAACCAATTTCTGGTTCTTTCTGTCAGTCTTTATTGTGTCACGTGATTTCTAAAGGGAATTGCATGTGTTTTTGCTCACTAAAAAAATATTTTGTCCACAGCAAATAATTATTCATCTAGTGAGAAATATATCTGTCAAATTAAATTTTTCTCACGACCAAAGTGCTCTAATGTTAAAAATGACAAAAACACATACAATTCCAATAGGGAATCACATAACACAACAAAAGCTGACAGAAACAACTGGAAATTGGTCAGTGCTAACTAAAACACCAAATTTTAGCATTTTCAGGTTCATTCCACTATAGTCCAGTTTATTTGGATCTCAATCCACTTTATTTCAATGTTAACCCGGCTTCTTCCGGTCAGTCCTTCCGGTGCCATTGTTGTTCACTTCATTTCATTCTGGTGTTATTGTCTCATTCGGACATATTCTGGTTTATTTTGGTATATTCTGTCTCATTCCTGTGTTTAGTAACACCCCTTACAAGCTTATTTGTCAACTTACTATAATTAACATATCAAATATAATCTGTTAGGGGGTAAGGGTATATCATGCTATTCTAGTACCTTGACACATTATTTATAAGGAACATTGAAATCAGTATAAACAGAAACAAAACAGTTTACAACAGAAACTATAACAACTTTAATAATTATGTTATAAATTATTCAGAATCTTAGGTTGGATGTTATGAAGACTAAGACTTAAGAACAAAGACCCCATTTCTTAGCTTTTGTAGTACACAATTTAAAACCAGAGTCTTAGTTACTTTTCATAGTACAAGAACTAAGACTTCCAGTTCCTTTCCTGTAATTTCCACTGGTCTTAGTTTATGTACAACAACAACTAAGACTAGGTTTTACTTTTTATAGTACCAAAATTAAGACCTCAGAATCTTAGGTCTAAGACCTTAGTTTTTGAGAGTATTAGTTTTTACGACAACTTTTAATAAATATATATCTTTTCCACAAATAATGAATCCTGTTAATAATAATAATTGTCAGAATTGCTATTGTTCACATCAACACCATTTCCCTTAGAAAACTCAAATGCACATTCTCAAATGGCGAAGCAAATTAATAAGTTTAGATACATTTTCATTGGCAGAGAAAACTACATGTAGTCACAATGATGCGTGGATTAAATATGTTGTCCAACAACAATGTGAGTAAAATTGATATTACCACTTGCTTCTATCTTTGAAGCATGATAGATTTTACACAAAATTTTACTTTTTAACGCAAATGGTTTGTCTGGGTATGTATCATTTTTGACGAATGAAATGTTCGCAGTTATGTTGTGAAATTGACAATGTTTTTGGTGGCATATCAACATGTTTTGTTGCATGCTTTTCAACTTTTCACATTTTTTGTAAGAGCATCTGGGTTTTGGTTAACCTGTCCTGACAATGTCTCTGCTTATTTTGCAAAATTAAACAAGTTTGGAAGAATGTAAATTACCCTTCTGGAGTCGCTTTAGATGAAAATTTCAAATGCTCCACGAAATATAGAACAATGTGTAGGCAGAATACCCTAGAGAGAGAAATATTTCATCTTCAATCTTTCCAATTTTACTTTAGTCTCATGTATTTTTTTCTCATAATAGCTAAATCATGCACCTTTTATGTTCTAAGCTTTCTTCACTTCTTACTAATGATGTATCTTTCAAGTGGAGTTCTATCATCACACAAAGTGGTTTTTCTTCAATCTTTTTAGTTTCTTGCTATTCACTATCATTGCAAAGAAAGTCACTTTTCAGACAAGCCCAGGCCTTGATACATCAAGATTGGTTTCCACACTAGATAATGACCCTTCAAACAATTGTGGCTTTTTCTGCAATCAAGAAATACTATGCTTAGAACTCATGGAAGATAAATGTTTGCAACTCTTTAGAACTTCAAGGCAGATTCATAAATATCTCTACTCGTACACAAAACGTGAAAATGTCAAGAGCATGTAAACAAAATATACTGGTATGTTACCAAAAATATTGTCACTTTCATGACAAAACTGCCAACATTTTATTCGTCAAAAGTAACACATAACTGTACAAACCACTAATATTGAAAAATAAAAATTTGCATATAATTTGTCACGCTTCAAGGATCGACACAAATGGTAGTATTATTTAATTCATACTACTACCTTAACTAAAGATATCCCAACCCTTACTCAAATTACTTTATTTCTCTTTGTAAACAATTGATGATGATAATATTCGCAAAATCAAAATTTGTGCAGTTATTGATCCCTAAAAATAATAATAATAATAGCTTCCTTATCCCAATGTAATTGCACTCTGTACATTTTGATAACAAAATTAAGAGTCAAAACAACCTTTCTTTAAGAAAATTACTACAATTGTATTCTAGAACTTATTAACTAATTAAATAGCAATAAATGAACTTAAAACTTTTCATTACCAGACTGTCTGATGAGGTCCATGTTTCCTTTTATTGAATTATTTAATTGCCTTTTTTTTTCTAGATGACAGCTTAGAAACAGCAAGTGGTTCCAGTAAGTCAACTTTGTCAAACAAGACACTCTTTAAGTATTTACTCGGAATGAGGACACATGTTTTATGAGTCAAATGAATCAATGAGTCATGAGTCAATGAGACTCACAGTCAATATAGCAATAATTTGTTGATTAAGCCTAAGCCCTCGTTTCAGTGATTAGGCCTAAGCACTCTGTAAAATTTTAGCTTTCATTTTATGGTTTAATTAACTGCACTAACTCATTGACTCATTGACTCATGACTCATTGACTCATAAATACTTGACACTCACTTAGAATACCATGTTGCAAAGAAATAGGGTAATCTATTTTGGAAGAGTTGGAAGCAAAGTAGAAAGATTGAATTCTTAAGTTTCACTCATGTTTTCCAATGAAGACAAAAGAAAAAGTCTACAAGATAACAGAGTTCAGTTCTTGGAGAATTGAATCAGGATACCAACATACTGTAGCTGCTGTTTCATTATTTGGGAATATCAACATAGCAGTTATGACATCATGTGAAATCCAAGAATAAATTAAAGCAATGCTTTATTAATTAGTAATTTATTTTGTGACAATCCCCTTTAGATAGCTAACATGAAAACTGAAACTATAAATTAGAAGAAAAAAATAATATTAAATATTAGTACAAAAAACATCTGAAACAAACTAAGAAATGTTGGCCATTTCCAATACCAGTATACTGCTGCTAGTTTTATACTGATGAATTTATCATGTTATGAACAGGCAAGATTAAAGTACAAATATCTTATTGATAATATCACCAAAAGATAAAATTCACCATTACTATTGTATTTGATAACATTATCAACTTAATGAATAGTGGTGAATTATACAATTCTATATTAATTTAATTGAAAGAAACACACACCTTACAGTCCCCCCCCCCCCTACATTTGAACTCAAATCAATAACAACCATAATTACCACTGTGACAGTGATTGTATATGCAAGTAGCAGATGCCATTTATAACATCAAAATCCTTCTTAATTAAAATCAATATAACTTGACAAAAAACATTTTAACGACTAAGCTTAATGACAAGACACTTTTTTTAACAGTTCATCTCAGTCATGATGAAACAAATGTTAACAATTTATTAGGCCATCTGAATCAAGATGGTATCGTTAACTCATTTCCAAGGAACAATGGTAAGTCAGGTTAATCCTATTCAATACTAGGGACTGCTGCAATGCGTAATAATTGCTATATTTTCTTGAATGGAATTATGTAATAATTACATATTAACCAAATTTAAAGAAACACACAGCTTACAGCGCCCCCCCCCCCCCAAATTTAACAGCTCCTCCCCTCAATTTAACACACCATCTGAATCTGGATGGTATTGTTAACTCATTTGCAAGGAACAGTGGTACTGTAAGTCAGATTAATCCTATTCAATACCAAAGACTGCTTCAATGCATGACAAATGCTATACAAGGCTCTGTTCTAACGGTGCCCGGTCACCTGACGCAACTAACATTTGGCTTCGGGCAAGTGTGAAAATTTACCTGGTCGCCTGGCGGGGCACTCTGACTTATTGTATTTCTAGCAGATAAGGCGGCTAAATATTTTAATATGCTGGTGGTTACACTTTACAAAACCTCTCAGAAAATGTTTTTTCTTTGTACAAAACAATCAGTTCAAAGACTTTCCACATGATTTCACATGTAACATGACCGTGAATTTGCACATCACAGCTGGCAGCTGCACAAATTTCAATTTGTACTCAAAAAAATAGCATTAAATTTGGAACATGAAGTTTGGCATTTCTTGGTTATAGTTTTGACAAAGAATTGTTACTTCTGCTCTAACAGCGTTAAAATGCAGCAGGTGAAACAGTGCAATTTACTTTCGTGTGATCCCAGGAATCGCAGTTTATGCAAATTTAATATTTTTATGATTTTTCGCTGCTGCGCCTGCTTGGCTAAAATACATTTAGTTCATGGTTGTTTTTCCCCTGTATATGAAATAACGAACTAAAAGAGGGGAAAGAGATCATGTTATTTATTGTCGTTTTAGAAACAGAGCAATCCCACATTATTTTTGGTTTGTGACAAATCATTGCGTGCCCTAAACAAATAACGCTGTGCCTGGTACTTCGACTGAATCCACAAAAACTCATTCCACTAAACATTTTACTAATAATATAAGAAAAAAAATAATTTAGTTCTGTCCTGTAGCGATAATTTTCATCCAGATCAAGATGACTTGCTCAAATAAAAATTGAAAGCTTTTGAGCCGCAGTGGTTTCATTGTTTTACGACAGTTTTTACAAAAGCTCCACCGGAATCAAGCGGCATTAATTCACGTTTTGAAAATTTATTTTCAACCCAACTAACCAGTAAAAAGGTTTACCTGTATTAGACCCAAACGTTTTTACATAAAGCTGCCTCAATCAATATTTACTTTTTCACTTTTAAACCTTGAACATTAGGGCCGGGTTATACGAGAAAAAATACGTCCCAGCTTACTCTGGCGGCAGCCTACATAAGACACAACCACCCCATATAAATGGTACAAAATCTACGTTTGCAGCTTTCTCAAGCTGCAGCTTAACTAAGCCAGGGAATTTATGCTCATAAAAAGTTCCTTTCACATCTTTTGTACACTGCAGATTATTTTCTCTCTTATAAACAGCCCTATTGCCACCTTTTTCGTCATTCTCAAGTAAGGCGTGAAAAATTTCACAGGTTGCAGGTTTTTCTTGCGCTAGTGATTTTGACAATCACCAGAGCAGTAAAAGCAATGTTTTGCTGAAGGAGAGATGGATGAAGATCTTGCCGCGTTGTTGAGTAATTAATTAAATAATTAATTAATTTGGGTGACCAACTTGGAGAGCTGGGCACCTCAGCTCAAATATTTGGGAGCCTGAAGAGCTCTCTGAAATTTTCCTTAGAGCACAGCCTTGCTATAGTTTCTTGAATGGAATTATGTAATAATTACATATTAATCAAATTGAAGGAAACACACAGCTTACTGTCTCCCCCCCCCCCCCCCCCTTTTCCCATAGATTACAACCCAAACATGACAAGATTCATTAGTGGAACCAATAATCATAATCATAATCATAAAAAGTTCCTTTCACATCTTTTGTACGCTGCAGATTATTTTCTCTCTTATAAACAGCCCTATTGCCACCTTTTTCGTCATTCTCAAGTATGGCGTGAAAAATTTCACAGGTTGCAGGTTTTTCTTGCGCTAGTGATTTTGACAATCACCAGAGCAGTAAAAGCAATGTTTTGCTGAAGGAGAGATGGATGAAGATCTTGCCGCGTTGTTGAGTAATTAATTAAATAATTAATTAATTTGGGTGACCAACTTGGAGAGCTGGGCACCTCAGCTCAAATATTTGGGAGCCTGAAGAGCTCTCTGAAATTTTCCTTAGAGCACAGCCTTGCTATAGTTTCTTGAATGGAATTATGTAATAATTACATATTAATCAAATTGAAGGAAACACACAGCTTACTGTCTCCCCCCCCCCCCCCCCTTTTCCCATAGATTACAACCCAAACATGACAAGATTCATTAGTGGAACCAATAACAATGATGATTACCACAGTGATTGCACATGTAAGTAGCAAATGCCATTTATAACACCAAAATCCAGAAAACACTTTAACAATAAAGCTTAAAGTGCTACTGTGACGAAATTTGAATCTTCCCTATCGAAGCCATTTTGGCACATAAACACGTAGTCTGTACGAGAAGAAGAATGCTGTTTACCATTTTCAAATATCTCTTTTTGTTCTGGAGATATTCAAGTTTTTTTAATATGCAAATTAGCCAAGTGATGACGTCATAAACCCTACCAAATTTTGATCAAGTATGATGGAGAAAGATATCTCAGCCAATTTGTATCAGAAATACTTGGTTCTTTGCACTAAGATTCTAGTAGATGTGTTCCACAATATGAGCATACCATTTTTGTTACCATGGCAACATACTGGGTTCCAGACCTCCCTGATATTAAAAGCTTTGCAGACCACCTTTGGGGTTCTGTTTTGATATTTGCAAATGGTGCCTCATCTGCATGATTCTGCCAGCATATAAAGATGTTAAGTCAAGTTTGTGGCCTTGGTAAATGTATTTCCAGCCTGAGATCACCAAAATATTGAAATCAGGTTGGAGGGGACTGGAAAAGAGTGAGTTGCCATGGGAACCAATTTCTTTACAGTCGTAGGTGTGTTGCCTTCAGAACTATCAGCTCACCAAGTTTCAATGTTCTCTGTTGCAAATTGACCGAGATAGCTCTATTTATATTCTTGATGTTCTATTGGGTTGGGTGAATGACGTCATCAGCCTTCTCATTTGCATATTTAACACATTTTTCAAACTTAAATATCTCTGGAACCAATGCAGATATTTCCAAACGGTAAACAGCGTTTTTAATGTTTCATGGTACTCTATGTGATAAACCAAAAAACTCAAGGGATAAAAATTTGATCACAGTAGCACTTTAATGACAAGATACTTTTTTATAACAGTTTATCTTAGTCATAATGAAAGAAATATCAACAATTTAACAAATCATCTGAAACAGGATAACTCATTTGCAAGGAACAGATTAATCCTATTCCATACCAGAGACTGCTTCAATGCATGACAAATGCTATAGTTTCTTGAATGGAATTATGTAATAATTACATATTAATCAAATTGAAAGAAACACACAGCTTAGAGTCTCCCTCTCCCCAATTTAACAGTCCCCTCCCCCCAATTTAACACACCATCTGAATCAGGATGATATTGTTAACTCATTTGCAAGGAATAATGGTAACTCAGGTTAATCCTATTCAATACTAAGGACTGTTTCAATGCATAATAAGTGCCATACTTTCTTAAATAGAATTATGTAATAATTACATATTAATCAAATTGCAAGAAACACACAGCTTACAGTCCCCCCCCCCCCCCAATTTAACAGTCCCCTCCCCCCAATTTAAAACACCATCTGAATCAGGATGATATTGTTAACACATTTGCAAGAAACAGTGGTAAGTCAGGTTAATTCTATTCAATATTAAGGACTGTTTCAGTGCATAATAAGTGCCATATTTTCTTGAATACAATTATGTAATAATTACATATTAATCAAATTCAAAGAAACACACAGCTTACAGTCCCTCACCCCAAATTTAACAGTCCCCTCCCCCAAAATTAACAGACCATCTGAATCTGGATGGTATTGTTAACTCATTTGTTGCAAGGAACAGTGGTAAGTCAGATTAATCTTATTCAATACTAAGGACTGTTTCAATACATAATTATTTTCTTGAATGGAATTGTAATAATTACATATTAATCAAATTGAAAGAAACACACAGCTTACAGTCCCCTCCTTCCTATTTAACACACCATCTGAATCAGGATGGTATTATTAAGTCATTTGAAAGGAACAGTGGTAAGTCAGGTTCATTCTGTTCAATACTAGGGACTGTTTCAATGTATGATAAGTGCCATATTTTCTTGAATTAAATTATGTAATAATTACATATTAATCAAATTGAAAGAAACACACACCTTACAGTCCCCTCCCCCAATAATTTAACAGTCCTCTCCCCCCCAACTTAACATGCCATCTGAATCTGGATGGTATTGTTAACTCATTTGCAAGGAACAATAGTAAGTCAGATTAATCCTATTCAATACCAAAGACTGCTTCAATGCACGACACATGCTATAGAAGGCTCTGCTCTAACAGTGCCCGGTCACCTGAGGCAACTAACATTTGGCTTCAGGCAAGTGAGAAAATTTACCAGGTCGCCTGGCCAGGCACTCTGGCTTATTGTATTTCTAGCAGATAAGGCAGCTAAATATTTTAATATGCTGGTGGTTACAGTTTACAAGACCTCTCAGAAAATGTTTTTTCTTCGTATGAAACAATCGGTTCAAAGACCGTTCCACATGATTTCACATGTAACATAATTCGTGAATTTGCATGTAACAGCTAGCGGCCACACAAATTTCGATTCTTACTCAAAAAATAGCATTGAATTTGGAACGTGGAGTTTGGCATTTCTTGGTTATAGTTTTGAAAAAGAATTGTTACTTCTACTCTGACAGCAGTAAAGTGCGGCGGGCGAAACCGTGCAATTTACTTTTGTGCGAACCCAGGAATCGCAATTTATGCAAATTTAATATTTTTATGATTTTTTGCTACTACGCCTGCTTGGCTAAAATACATTTAGATTATGGTTGTTTTTCTCCTGTATATGAAATAACGAAATAAAAAGGGGGAAAGAGATCATGTTATTTATTGTTGTTTTAGAAACAGAGCAATCCTGCATTATTTTTGGTTCGTGACAAATCATTGCGTGCCCTAAACAAATAACGCTGTGACTAGCGCTTCAACCAAATCCACAAAAAACTCATTCCCCTAAATATTTTACTGATAATACAAGAAAAAAATAGTTTAGTTTTGTCCTGTAGCGATGATTTTCGTCCACATCAAGATGCCTTGCTCAAAAAAAATTGAAAGCTTTTGAGCCGCCGTGGTTTCATTGTTTTACAACAGTTTTTACAAAAGCTCCACCGGAATCAAGCGGCATAGATTCACGCTTGGAAAATTTATTTTCAACCCAACTAACCAGTAAAAAGGTTTACCTGTATTAGACCCAAACGTTTTTACATAAAGCTGCCTAAATCGATCTTTACTTTTTCACTTTTAAACCTTGAAAACATCGGTGACATCAGGACCGGGCTATACAAGAGAAAATATGCCGCGGCTTTAGTTGCGCTGCGGCCTACATACAAAGAAGACACAACCACCCCATATAAATGGTGCAAAATCTATGTTTGCGGCTTTCTCAAGCCGCAGCTTATCCAGGCCAGGGAGTTTATACTCATATAAATAGTTAATTTCGCGTTTTATGTACGCCACGGCTTATTTTCTCTCTCATAAATGGCCCTACTGCCACCGCTTTTGTCTTTCTCAAGTATGACATGAAAAATTTCACAGGTTGCGGGTCTTTCTTGCACTAACGATTTCGATGATTACCAGAGCAGTAGCAGCAATGTTTTGCTGAGAGAGAGATGGATGAAGATCCTGCTGCGTCGTTGATTAACTTGGCAGGCTGGGCACCCCAGCTGAAATATTTGGGAGCCTGAAAAGCTTACTATTATAGTTTCTTGAATGGAATTATGTAACAATTACATATTAATCAAATTAAAAGAAACACACAGGTTACAGCCCCCACCCCCCCCCCCCCCGATTACAACCTAAAGATGAGGAAATTCACTAGTAGAATCAATAACAATGGTGATTACCACAGTGATTGTACATGTAAGTAGCAAATGCCATTTATAACACCAAAATCCTTGTTCTTAAAATTAATATAACTTGACAAAAAACATTTCAACAAGAAAGCTTAATTACAAGACGCTTTTTTTAAAACAATTCATCTCAGTCATGATGAAAGAAATGTTAACAATTTAACAGACCATCTGAATCAGGATGGTATTGTTAACTCATTTGCAAGGAATAGTGATAAGTCAGGTTAATTCTATTCAATACCAAGGACTGCTTCAATGCATGATAAGTGCTATATTTTCTTGAATGGATTTACGTAATAATTCCACATATTAGCGTAGTTATTTGGTTATAAGGCGT
>NC_090891.1:15064386-15079386 GCF_036669925.1 Montipora capricornis | reverse complement strand
GAAAAGTGAGATAACAATGATGGAATTAGATCATTTCCTGCATATTTGAGTAACTTTGGAGAAACATTATCAGGTCCACAAGCTTTGTTTGCCTTCATCTTATCGATGCTCTCGGCAACACTAGCATGCGATATGGAAATGTTCATTATGCAGGGAGTAACGCGGTTGATGTAAGTATTGTTATTCACTTGTCTACAGACAGGAAGATCGCTTGCCAACTTTTCACCTACAGTAGAAAAGTATTCATTTAGGATCTCGGCTTTCTTGTTGTCAGATGTTTCCATTGACCCGTCTGATGTCTTTAAACCGAGTATAGGCTGTGACGCTGACCCATAAGCAGCTTTTTTGACCAAGTTCCAGTATGACTTACAGTCTTTTACTTCGTCAAATAGATCCACATAGAACCTGCTTTTAGCAACTCTGACTTCATGCGTAACCCTGTTTCTTAAAGAGCGATATTCTATCCACAGCTCTTGATTGTTTGACATTTTTGCTCAAAGAAGAGTTTTGTAACGTAAATTCATCAAATGGCGTATTTTTGGAGAAATCCAAGGTAAGGACTGGCGTCTAACCTTGATCTCGTGGAAGGGCGCATGCTTGTTACATATTTCCCCAAAGATGTGTTTCCATGTCCAATAACAATCATCCAGATCGTCGAATACTTTGCATACGGACCAAGGGGCCCCCGCGATGTCCCTAGAAAATTTGGCCTGGTCAAAATTTTTGTGAGAACGGACTTTAATTATTTTAGGAGGGGGCCACTTGATCTTTGTTTGGACGGACGCGTGTACAAGCATGTGATCCGAGATTCCAAGTTCGACTGTTCTGGTATTTTTGATCAGATTACGATTGCTACTTATTACCAGGTCAATCAAAGTTGACGTATCTTTAGTTACCCTGGTAGGCTTGTCGTTGATAACCATGTAGTCGAATTGAAGAAGCAAATTCTGTAATTTTTGGCCAGAAATTGAGGTAATTGAACCGTCAGTCGAAGGAGCGCTATCACAGTTTAAATCGCCAACAATAACCACATTGCGGCATTTGATCCAAAGTTTCTCCAGTAAATCCTGAAATCGTTCAAAAAATAAAGAATCTGAAGAAGGTGGTCTATAAACTGTTCCTATGATAAAAACGGACGAATTTACCATGATCTTAAGCCATATCGCCTCGATATCGGATGATTCTAGGGATCTTAGCCGAGTAGAACATATTCCATAATAAAAAAATTAATTACTCCTTTTGTCTCTATTCAGCACCACAAAATACCACAAAAAAAGAAGAGGTAATAATGTTAATACTTGTTACATACACTTTTCACATTATTGCTTTATTTTTACTTAAGGATAGGCCATTTCCAAGTTGTTGTTTGTCTCGGTTTCAAAGTGACTCTTGGTGCTCAACTATTGTAAGGGAAATGAATTTAATTTGCATAAGAATATGTAACTCATTTCCATTTGAATGGTTTGTGCACCAGGACTTGCTTTGAAACAGCATGTACTAAAAGCAGGAATACCGGAACACCAGAACACTCCAGAACACCCCGGCAGATCGAAACACTCTGGAAGTAACCCAAAACCCTCAATTTGGTTAACCCTAGGCCTAGCTAGGCCTTAAGTTGGTTTTTAGGCTTAGGATTAGCCAAATTCAAGGTTTTGGATTACTTCCAGGGTATTCCAGAGTGTTCTGGTGTTCCGGAGTGTTTCGCTGTTCCTGATTTTAGTACATGCCCTTTGAAACTGACACATGCAACAACTCTGAAATGGGCTATTAAGATACGTACTTAATTTAAACAATTTCCATTCGTTTTTCTTGTATTAATCTACCTTATCTTTATAATTCATTGGGGTACTCTTTATCTGAAAAAAACATATACAACAAAAAAAACTGGTTTTAGTCTATTTATATCAAAGATAATATACATTCAATTTGGCAGAAATATGATAACTATCAGGGTCATGACCTAAGAGTATCCTGTGCTGATACAGCTCGGAGAATTTGGCTTGCAAAGTACTTACATGTATCAACCACACATCCCACGTCTGCCATAACATGGGCTGAGTTTCAGTCAAAATCTAAGCTGGCTCTGTAGATTTTCCTCGAAGTACCCCAATTTTCCTCCCTCATCAAAATAACTCTTTTGGTTGATATGTCACTCTTTGTAAATAAAGTTTCTATGACAGAAATGAAGAATTGAGAATTGAGAATTGAGTGTTAAAACACAAACGTCTATCGTGTTAACACACCATTGACAAAGGGCACAATCATGCTACTCTATTTCTTTTATTTTTGTTTGGGCATGTTAAGCGTGTTAGACAAGTACCGTGCAAACGTTTTAAAACCATACCATGCATGTCGAACCACTTCATTCACTCTTTTCCCATGGAAGGTCACATATGTACTACAATAAAATTATGAAATGATAAGTCGAGAACACATTCAAATCAGCTTCTAAAAGATTTATCTATAAATGCCTTTTATGAAAGAAGATTCTGTAAGGCTTTACCAGATTTTTCAATTTTTGTAGTTTCATAATATATAAAATCATGCTAGGTGCACGCTGCATCTAGGATGAAAATGGGCCTTTAAGCAACACCAAAAAGCATGTCACAAATTTACATACATGTACTTAATGGGCAAAATTAATACCTTTGCACAACCTACATATGCATTTCTCAGTTCTGTCCATTTCTTTACCATCAACAGCAAAACAACAACATGAAATAGCCTAATTTCAAGTTTCTGGAGAACATCAGCACTTGATAATAAATTTTCTCTCCTTAATTAAACACTGTTCCAACCAGTGTCACTTTTTAAGAACCACCACAACCTTGTCACACATGTGCTAAAAAAGATAAAATACTCAAACAGTCATTACAAGAACATGAAGTCACATTTTAAGATAACATTCTCACTGCCATCACCATTATCACCATTATCACTGCTTAAGCTCCCTAACATTATTTTAAAACTACATTACATACATACATACATCAAGTCCACAACCTATTGTACAGTATCATACAATTATGAAAAATTAATCATACTTCATCCTTAATGTTCATATCTAACAATAATATTAATCGATCAATACATAAATATAGTAACTTCTCATTCAATTATTTGTTCCATTTTCCAGCTAAAAGACAACAAGTTACATGTGGTACCATCACTGGTAAATACTTAATAATCATTATTAGTATTACCCAACTAGTAGACTAATGCAAATAATTTCTCCATTTTAATTGGTTACACTACTAGAGAACTATTAGTAAAATAATAATCCTCGAGTAGTGAAAAGTGTGACGCTTCCTTTCATTTTATTCCTAAATAAATATTCCTTGAACTTCCAATTTGCTAACTTTACTATATCCTTTTCTGTCCAATTAGTTGAGTAATACTAAGACAATTAGACTCTTCACCCTCAAGGGCCACGAATCAATACCCCATTCAGTGTTACCTCATCAACTATTGACACATATCGTATTTATGGACCTCAATTTCATCTCGGGCCATAAACACAAAAAATATCCAATATCCAACCATCTTGTACTCACACTTGATCAATAACCCATATATATACAAAAAACATATATGTACATACCACATTCACCACTTTACTTATAACTAGCTAACACAATATTACAGTAAACAACATTAAAATAAAACTTTTGAAAGACTGTAGAAAAACATGCAAGATTTTTCTTTCTACTCTTCAGTTTCTTTACTTGACTCCATTGTTTCCTTTCTTTTAACATATCTTCTTATGATTTCAGAATAATTTCACACCTAGTATGTAGCTATTGAATTATATACAGGTCATCCAAAAACAAAAACTTTTTTCCACCCCATTTCATGCACCAATCATTTAGATCTGCACTTCAAAAATTCTGATAGCACAATAACATTTTTTGTGGCTCTACAATTTCAAAAATACTAATCACATGATGCCATTTTCTATTGCTCTCCCCAAAGAAAAAAAGGACAAAATAATACTGACAGCAAGTAAAACCAGCTGAAACTATTAACCAAAAAAACCCTTTTTCAAGAAAATAAAATAACAGAATAATAGACTCTATATAGTACAAGCAAGCGAAAATTTCTTTCTTTTTGAAGCTGTCGGAAAAACAAAGGAATACAAGAAGGGACCTGGTTCTCGGCTACTTTTTATTCAACATTTATTTTTCGTGCCTCAAATGAATCTGAATAAAAAGCAATTGCTGCCAAAGATATCTTAATTCCTTGTCTTTCGTCCTGACGAGTTGTAAATTTACAGCTACTGTATACTATAAGCAAGTTAAAGTCACACAAAGGTAGGTGAATTTGGTTTCCACAAAAACCTATTTCTTTACGGCTACTCGAATTACATGGTCTAATTCAAGTTTATATTTTATCTGTATAGGAGGCCCAAATGAGCCAATTCTTGGCATACAGAACGTACAGTAATAAAACTTTCTGTTAAATATAAACTGTTCCTGGGCTATTTTATTTCTTGACCTCAATTCACTCCTCCATATTTCCTTAGTATTTTTGCGTATTTGCCTATTTTCGGTCACTCTGCTCGCCGTCAACAACACTAAGGGCCGATTTACACGGTACGACTTTGTCGCATGCGAGAACGGCTTATGACAGGCCCACGACATGATTTACGATTGTTGTGTACGTCAGAAAAAATGTCGTAGCATTTTAAAACATACGCCAAAATCGGCCCTAAAAAGCGCTCATACTTCTGTATAAAGTTCTCTTGTCAAATCATTTGTAACACTCTAGCTGTAATGGAGTAGCATGTTCTGATAGCAGATATGAATTAAAATTATGAGTTCTGCCTTACCGGATCCCGTTTTTGAATACCCAAGTCTTTTTTCAGCCTTGCTTACCACCTGAATGCATGTAGAGACGTTCGCGCCCATTGCTACTGCGCATTCTTATAGCGCACGGAAATTCACATGCCACATTATGCATCAAGCACACATGCTAAACACTAAAATGAACAATGATGGGGCAGATAACCATTTCTATAGTTCCTATTTATATTCATGACTCGTACACAAGGATGGGTGTGCAGCTCGAACTGTAAGCCTGAGTGTTTAATGCCGTCCAAGTATCGTTACAAAGCTCAGAAAAATACTAATTACAAAGTAAACATAAAGTAAGAACCACTCAGGCTAAAGCATGTGCAACCGCCTGATACGCAAACCCAAAAACCCAGTGGGAAAGTAAGAACGTATTCCCCAACCAAATGCAGGCGCACTAACCTCTGGGGGCTAGAGGTAATATAAGATTTCCAGACATACAAAGTGATCTAAAATAAAATTTGAAAGTTCGAGAGTTGATATGAATACATTACATCCTAACAAACCTTATATATCTAAATAACAATACACTAATTCAATGCTATAGCGGGACCCGTGCATTTCATGCCAACAGCAAAATATTTACATTCTTTGTCGCTATCACTTACTGTTCAGCTCCGCCGAATGTAAATACATTTTTGCTTAGATTTAAAGATCTTCAGTGTTCGATGACCCCTACTGTTCTTATTATCTCCACATTGTCCAAAGATGAACAAAAAATCAATATACGACCATCTTGCGGCTGCAAGGTGTGAACCTGTTTAAGGAACCTCAAAAACTAACTAAATTCACTTAATGGGTCTTAATGGGTCTTAATGGGTCCACTTAAACAAAGTTTAGTAGAGAACACTTCATTTCAAAGATGTAATTGCAATATTTTTGGGCTTACAGACACTGTGGCCTTATTTGCTAAAGAAACCGAATTTTTTCAGATTTGGAGTCTTCTTCCGGACAAGTTCTCTCTAAAATGAAGTCGCTGATCCCTCACTTTTTTTACACTTCTGACATCACTAACTCATCATCTTTCAATGGTAAAATTTTCAGAGAAAAATCAATGCCAGAAAATTTTCGCAGGAACATCCTTAAGAGGAAAACTAAGTGTGCAAAAAACGTCCTTTCTTGACATAAAACAAAGCTCATTAAGGGTACTTTGAGGTCAAAATATCAAACACAAGCCTTATCAGTAACTTAACAACAATAACTGGTGATAAAGCGTTGTCTATTCTCAGAAATCGACCACACTCTTTTGTAGCCGAGAAATGACCTCGCTGGACAATAACTGGGCCCACAAACGACGCCTCCATTACCCTTATTACTCGGGAAAAAACAATGTTGACCAGTCCATAGCTTTACATGTGTAAACTGAATACTAAATATAAAGCTACTTGTCTTTGCAATTTCAAGTCCTTATGTTTATTCCAAGGTAAGAAATATAAGTTTACGTTTTTTGTTGCCAAGAATTGGGCCCTATACTGTAGTCTCACATCATCACTATCCTAATTAAAATCCGCAAATAAAGTTCACCCTGAATTTAGCAACTCAAATTTTGAAAAAAAAAAAGGTTTTTAAAAGAAATCAAAAGAAATCCAAAGTTGAATCTTCAGAACTCTTTTTCATCATCCACTATTCATCGAACGTGAACTCACTATTAACATTGAAATGAAAAATACTTCAAAGTCCTACCTACAATTTTAGCACTTTAACACAATGAACATTGTTTCTACTAACTTTGACATGTCATTCATCTTTTTCTCGCATTTATTGACTGGAATTTCTTCATTCAACACAGTTTTTCCATAGATTTTTGCATTACAACAAGGATATGAACGGAACATCCGTAACCTTTGTAACCATGCAAGCATTAGATTGAATGCGAAAAGGACTACTGAATAAGTGACGTTTTAGAGCGGTTTTCAAACGAATATCGTAAAATAATTACTTTGGCGAATCAAAAAAGACGACGACAATCCAGTAAACTAATCGAAACTCAAAGTATTTACATGTAGCTGATACAAAGCACAGGAAACTGTGCATGCACGAGCCACAATTGGTTTTGATTTCACTACTGATTGATTGAAAAAATGCCACGAGAACTTTGAACCAATCACTAAATGAAGTAAATGCAAAACCAAAGCAATTCACTAATTACTTTTGACACTCAATTGAAAACCGCTCTAAGCGTTTACACAAAGCAATAAGTTGCAATAGTTACTATTTATCTCGATTTCAAAATGAGTCTTCCTGCTCAACTATTGTAAGGGAAATGAATATAATTGACATAAAAATATGCAACTCATTGCCATTTGAATCGTTGTGCACCAGGACTCACTTTAAAACTGACGCATGCAGCAAGTCGGAAATGGCTTATTGCAACTTATTGCTTTGTGTAAACTCTACATCTCCAAAGTTCCCAAATGTATCACATAAATTCAAGACATGCACGGTTAAAAACATCAATTAATTTATTATTTCATAACATTACCAGTAACATTTTTGGTGACATTCAAGTACTTATACTGAAAAGACAAAAAACAAACTCTCTCAAATCATCACCATGCTCAACATCATTATAGAGCACAATCTTTGTACAATTTAAATTTCATTTTAAGTACCCTTGCTGCCTATATTACATGTATACCATAGCAAAAATATTTACAAGAAAAAATGATATTTCTTCAAAGCTCTTTTTCATTCAGCTTTAACTTTGTCTTTCTTTATTAATTTTCTTCCAACAGAAAGCAAAAACTGTGAAAGACGCAGAAGAATAAATAAAAGAAAGGACTGTGAATGCCACTTCCTCCCCCTTTAAGTATGACTTTATAGTTAAAGTAACAACTACACTCTTATCTTCTTAAACACAGATTATCAGACTTCTTATTTTTTCAAGAATTTTTCTATCTTTCTTCTTGAACAACCTGAACATTCCTAAAATTTTACTTACTTTAATCCACAATTTAAATCACAATTTTTTAGATTTAGTGGAGCACTATATTTTACAATTCTGTAGCTAACATCTTTGTCCTTCACTACATACAAAGCAACTCTAGATTCTTAAGTGCTCTACAAATATCACAAGTACATTCATAATTTAAGACATGCATCACCAAAAATACAAACCAAATTTTCATTTCACAACATCACTGATAATGCTTTTAGTAACATTCAAGCATGCGTGTAGTCCGCAAGAGCGGACGTGAATTTTGAGCAGCAGTAAATTCCCTATTCTCCCTTAAGCAAAATCATTGGTAAGCTTGTCACGGTCAATGACAGGAAAGAAAAACAAACGGGGAGACCGTGGCTCTACTGAAGAGGAGACAAACGCAGCGAAAAGGTCCAACAAAGAACTTATCGGTCAGGAAGAAGTAGGCGGCAATATGGCGGACCATGATGAAGTGTGTGATGCTGAACCCACGCTGTACGATACACGGAACATGTTGGAGGACCTTCAAAAGTCTGTCTCGAGCATTCTTAAGGAAAATGCCATCCTAAGAGAGGACTTGACGCAATTAAAGTCGTCCATTCAATCTAAAGAGAGAGAAGTAAGTGCCCCGAAAACATCGTTTGGGAAGGTGTCAAAAGCTAATGTTATTGAAGACCGAACTGGAAAAAACGAAACTAAAACTACGGGAGCAAGAAGATGAAACCGAAAAGCTGTACACCGCGCTAGATGAGCTGGAGCAGTACACCAGAAAAAACAGCCTAGAAATTCAAGGTATACCGGATCAGTGCTATTCTACAACCGCAGAAGTAGTTTTAAAATTGGCGGGTGTGTTAAATGTTAATGTTAATCCTACCAACATCGAGATATCACACAAACTCAAACGCCATGGCAATAATTCCAGCCCGATTATTGTAAAATTCCTGAGCCACAAAGTGAAAACGAACTTATACAAGGAAAGAGTGAAATTAAGAAACGTTTAAGTGACAGATTTGTTTCCCGGCTATTCCAATGCGGTAAGCTCTAATGTACCTAAATTTTTTTTAAATGAAAATCTGACGGTTTATCGACGCAAACTCGTATCGAGGGCAAGTGAAATGGAAAAAGACAGACTCTTGACCAGTTTCTGGACAATGGATGGGAAAATCTTTGTAAAAACATCACCGAGCGGGAATCCTGTTCGAATTTTCAGCGATTATGATTTAGATGATTTGTAAACAACTTATCTGCTTTGACTGCATTTGAACAAGCTGTAGATAATTCAGTTTATTCGGTAATGCTGTGTATTATCTCGCTTTTTATTTTTGTCGATCAATTTTGAGGGGAGGGAAAGGGTGGGAGAACTTAGAAGGTCAGTACCCAATTCGGACTTGTATGTTTTGTGTTGAGTGTTTTGAATTTTTTGTCTCTGTATTCTTTTCTAGAAAGCCTATTTTGCATTGTAATATCTTTGTCTGTTTTTTTCTTTTTTTCTTTTGAAAAGTGATCAAAGAATCCCGTAATCGAAGACAGCAAAATTAAAAATTCCCTAAGCGACAACTTGGGACGAATAGTTCTAATTAATTTAATTCTTCATGGTATGGAATTGTCACTTTGTAATATATACGCACCAAATGATGAAGGAGAGCAGTTGCGATTTATAGAAGAGGTTAACAACTATTTGATAGACCAATCTGAATTAACGACGCTGATTGTAGGAGGTGATTGGAATTGCACTCTAACAAAGAAGGACAAAAAGGGTGGTTTACCTTAGAGACCAACCGGCTTCCGGAATCTAATCTTAATGACAATGGATATTTTTGATCTTGTAGACATACAAAGAGTTAAACATCCCAACATAAACAAATATTCATACGTATGCAAAGCCCTAAAAATGAGATCCAGAATAGATTTTTTTCTTGTAGCAAGAAATTTAACTAAATATGTCCAAAAAGTTGATATTCAATCATCAATAGCACCCGACCATAGGACAGTTTTACTATCTTTGCACTGGACAAAAGTAGTCCCTAGGGGACCTGGCTTTTGGAAGTTTAACAATGCTCTCCTGGAGGATAATAATTTCGTAGAACAAATGCGACAGAGGTATCCTGGATTTCGGGAAACGTATAATTATATTCAAGATAAAAGAATGTACTGGAAACTGCTTAAAATGGAAATTAGATGCTTTACTATCTCGTTCGCCAAAGGAAAGGCAAAGGAAGCGAAAAAACGTGAACTTATAATTAAGGACGAAATGGATAGACTTGACCATATCATTTGTAGCAATTCTGATGTTATGTCTCTCGACGAAGAGTTGAAGAAGTATGACAATCTCAAAAAGGAACTTCAACAAATATATGAAAGCAAAGGTGAAGCTGCAAAGTTTCGATCCAAATGCTTGTGGGCTGAAAAAGGCGAAAGACCTACAAAATATTTTTTTAATCTCGAGAAAAGAAATTACAGCAAGAAGGTAATCTCAGAATTAGAAGACGACGAGGGAGAGATAATAAAAGAAGAACAGATTTTGTTAAAAATAGAAAATCAGAGATCTCTACACGTGTAAAATGGATGTTACCGAAGAGCAGTTTAATCATTACATAGAAAACCTAGAAATCCCTCGTCTCTCACAGGAGGGCAGTAAGAAATTAGACGACCTCGTAACGTATGCAGAATGTAAGGAAAGCTTGGCCTCTTTCGGCAATGGAAAATCCCCAGGGGAGGATGGTTTTACTGTCGAGTTTTACTTAAAGTTCTTTGACCTAATTGGAAACGACTTAGGAGCGAGTCTCAACGCTGCATATGAAAATGGACAGTTATCAATCTCACAGCGTGGAGGTATAATAACCCTAATACCAAAAGAAGAATCAGCGCTATTAGAACTGAAGAATTGGAGACCAATAACTCTTTTAAATGTTGACAATAAAATTGCGTCCAAAGCAATAGCTAAACGGATTGAACCGATATCAACAGGTTTTGTGAAAGGCAGATATATCGGTGAGAATATTAGGATCATTGCTGATGTTATAGAGCAAACAAAGAAGCTAAACCTCTCTGGTATATTGCTATCGTTAGACTTTCAGAAAGCTTTTGACACCTTTGAATGGTCATGCATACATCATGTTCTAAAACTTTACAACTTTGGTGACAGCTTAAGAAACTGGGTAAAGGTCTTTTACACTGAAATACAAAGTGCGGTACTAAATAATGGCTATGCCACCAACTGGATAAAACCTTCTACTGGAGTAAGACAAGGATGCCCACTTTCTCCCTACTTGTTCATACTAGCCGCAGAACTTATGTCCATGAAAATTCGTCAATCCAGTGCTGTCAAGGAAATTTCGATATTTGAAAGGGAAATTAAAATTAGTCAATTAGCAGACGACACCAACCTACGTTTCGACCTCTCTTTGGTGGAAAAAGGATTACAAATCGCAGTGGATTTTAGCAAAATCTCAGGTCTCAGGCTTAATTTAGAGAAAACTAAAGCAATGTGGCTGGGGAAGTGGTCAGGCAAAAAAAACAAACCTTTACAGTTAAAATGGGTCAGTAGTCCGACCAGAATTCTGGGCATTTATTTCTCCTATGACGAGAAAGGTAATAATGAAATGAATTTCAACCTTAAGATAAATAAATTGCAAACAAACTTGGATATATGGAAGTCAAGAGATCTCACACTATTTGGGAAAGTGATGATAATCAAGGCGCTTGGGGTATCATCTCTTATTTACTCAGCTTCAAATATCAATGTTCCAAAGGATATTATAAGTAACGTTAAAGGTAGGCTCTATAGATTCATCTGGAAAAACAAAAGAGACAAAATAAAAAGGGAAGGACTATATCAGGATTATGAGAAGGGCCGGCTGCGTATGACAGATATTGAAACAATGATCAAAGCGCTGAGACTAGCATGGATACCAAGACTCATACGGGAAGGCCATCCCAATTGGAAATTTGTTCCAGACTATTTTTTTAAGAAATACGAGGGCCTCTATTTCTCCTATCATATAATTACGACGCAAGACTTTGAAGATGTACCCTCTTTCTATAGGGACAGTTTATCGTTCTTTCATGAATTGAAAGCTCTTCATGGTAGCCATCATGGACTGGATACAATTCTATTTAATAATAAGGAAATACGCATTGATGGTAAACCTTTTTTCTGGAAGGAGTGGTTCGAGAAAGGAATTAGAACGGTTAAAGATCTTTTAGATAAGAATGAAAATATTCTATCATTTCCTGCTTTTCAGTCAAAATATTCACTGAAAAGAACTACCTTTCTTCACTTTTACCAAGTGACTTCTGCTATTCCAGGTCACCTCCTAACCACGGCGAAAAGTAACGATTTCAATACTGAAATGATAAACAATGAGGACCCGGAGTTCTCTCACTTAGATGAAAATGTAGTTATTAATTTACTGCGAGCCAAATCCAAAGACTTCTACTGGTTAATCGTTGATAAGAAGTATAAAGGAAAACAAACTGGTCCAAAGAGATGGAATCAAACCGTTCCCATGGACAAAACTAACTGGAAAAATATATTCAAATCGGTACAAAAGACTTGTAGAGAAAATAAAGTTAGAAAATTTCATTTCAAACTCATTCATAGAATTGTGGTGACCAAAAAGGAACTCTTTAGGTTTAATATCAAACCAGATAGTAATTGTATATATTGCGGGGATCTGGATTCTATAGACCATACTTTTTCAGAATGCCAGTTTACAAAGTCCTTTACTCAAGAAGTGTTACAATGGTTTAATACAGAGAATGACTCTGAATTTAATCTAAACACTGAAGATCTTCTTTTTGGTATTTTTCCAAGTTCAATTACCTTGATAAGAAAATTGAACTACACCATCCTCTTTCTGCGGTATTATATTTATAAGAAAAAACTCCAGAATGACTCACCATTTTTATTAATTTCGGATTTCATCAACAAAGTTAAATATAAGTATAAGCTTGAAAAAATTATTTAATAGCCATAAAAGCTCCTCCATCTGCTATTTTATACATTTAATATAACTGTAATAAAAGTATGATTGTATAGATGTATTAAATTAATTGTATTTTATTGTATAACGGGCTTAAAATAAGTGAAAAAAGTGTTGTAATTGTAAGGAATAATTATTATTAAAAAAAAATCTACACTAAAGAAAAAGAAACGAACCCCTCCTATATCATAATCATCCTCAATAAAATTACAAAGCACAATTCTCACAACACCTGAATTTTAATCGCTGTATTTGCTATACCTATATTGTTACCATAGCAAAGAAATTTACCAAAAGAACATTCATTCAAACTCATATAATTACATAAAGTAGATCTAATTTTGTCTTTCTCCATTCCGTCCAACAGGAAGCAAAAAGATAATACCCTATACTCTGTACTCTGTCAATTACATTAATAATATTTTGTATGTAGTTTCAGACTTTAAGGGGCTATGTTACACAATATTATTGATTACAATTTCATAATACTCAAGATACCCAAAATAAGCACTTAAAATTAGAAAAAAAAACTAATACAACAAAACTAAACACATGCGAGGTCTACAAATTATTAAAAAAGAACAACATTGAAACAGACTGTGTTTGTCTACTCTCGAAAAAAACTTTGTCATCACATCACTTCAAAATACTGTGACATAGCCCCTTCAATAACAAGTCATTTGTTGCATTTGTTCAGAATTTGCACACTGCTAGCACCACATGAATTCCAATCTTCCTTCCCTATACAAGCCCTTTAAGTTAACCTTTACACATTTCTTTCAATGGCTGTTGACAAAACCCGCATCACACGAAACAAATCAAATTGCATCGCATTCCATTAAATTGGACCAGATCAAATTGGATCAGATTGAATCAACAAAACTCAAACCGGATCAATAACAAAATTCCCACCCAAAGTAAAAACATGAAATCCCTGCCTCACCAGTTAAAGTTACTTCCAACCTTCACGGATGTCCTTTCGCAAAAAACTCATACACACATTAGTTTCAATAAAGTCCTAACAAACAAAATATATAACCTCACAACAACACAACCAACCTTGCATACTTATTTTGTTTTTAATCTTAATAAAAAATGGCCTCATAGTTAAAGTGCTTGACTCCAGATCAAGTAGTCCAGGTTCACATTCTAGATGGGGATATTGCGTTGTGTTCTTGGGCAAGACACTTGACTCTCACAATGCCTCTCTCCACCCACGTGTATATATGAGTACTAGCAAAATGCTGAGAGTAACCCTGCAATGAACTAGCATCCCATCCAGGGGGGAGTATAAATACTCCTAGTCGCTTCATGCCAATCAAAGATATATGTGATAAGTACCAGCCTGATGAGCCTTCTAGCTTATAATCACAGATTTTTACAATAAAAAATATAGTTTAACCGGGTTTTCCTTTTAATGTCAGAAGCCAGTAAAATGTGAGACTGCCAAGAGTTCTTCTATTGAATTTACCAGGTATGAGATGCCACAGAACAAGCAAAATGACTTCACAGTCTTATTCACAGGACATCAATCAACGAAAGTGTCTCAGCCATTTTCAATACTCTGATTGGTTCTATAGATATCTGCATCTAACATTGAAGTAACCAAAAAATATGAAAGACGTGTTATGTAAACGGATGCCACAGGAAAAATATTTTAAATATCAGAATTTCCTGACAACTTGTTCTTCATTGATATCTTCTCAATAACATTGTACAGTGATTTTACTCGTACTGCACCATCCGATACTTGATAAATTCAATAAAAGAACCCTCAACAGTTTAACTTCTTACCAGCCTCAATCCTAACAATTACCAACAGGAAAGCTCACTTAGTAAACAATATTTTTATTGCAAACAACATTTACTGAACTTTCTCCTGAAGTATAGTTTGTTAGGATTTTATTGAAACTAACACACACATGATTTTTTTCCCAAAAAACATCCGCGAAGATCGGAAGTAGCCTTAACTGGTGACTCAGAACTTTCCTGTGTCTACTTAATCCAGTGCAAGTTTGTCAATCCAATCCAATCCGATCCAATCTAATCTGGTTTGGTACGATCCAGTCCGATCCTAATTTTGCCAACAGCCTCTTTCTACTTTTAAGCATCATAGCTTTTACACCTCTGAACACACTGTTTCAAATAGCAAATTACAACAAAATGCTTTTCAAAACAAGACAAAATAGCAAAAACGAAGTATCCAAATTGTGCAAATTGATATAAATACTAGTCTCTTGAAGAA
>NC_090891.1:15051886-15056886 GCF_036669925.1 Montipora capricornis | reverse complement strand
GAGCAAAAAATCGTTCGTTCGTGTAGCCCCAGCTTAACACGTAGTCTCAATTTCTTCCCCACAATCCGCTTTTCTTTTCTTTTCGTCACCACCAAAGACACAAACTCTACCAACTTCCAATTTAGTCGCTACAGTTTGTGTTCTTGGTGCTATAAACCAAAAGAAAAAAGGACTCTAAAGACGGAATTGAAGTAACTATAAGTATCTGTACTGTTATATATTATGGAAACTAGAAATATAAAGATTTTTGGTACAACTACGTAGATCATTACTGAAAATTCTTTCAGCTGATTCGTAAATATCAATTAATAAAATCCTGAAACCGTATTCAGCGTGACTCGGATTAAACTGGCTCTGAATTCACGCCACACAATTTTTTTAAACTTTGCAAAAAGTTTAATTCTTGTATGTTGATTACATTCTAGACAAAAAAAATGAAAGTCACCCAATTCGTTTTTGAGAAATGAGTTGCTAAAGCAAAAATATGGAGTATTTTTCCAACGCTTTCCTGTCGCTACAATAACTCTTTTCGTCACAAAAATGACCGAATCTTTTTCAGCAATAATTGGTCTTTAATATACTACCTTCTCAAACTCATTAATAATTCATAAGCCAAAAACAAAAGACATTATTACCGCGAAGTAAGTTTCAATATGTGGTCTTAATTAGCATAACATTTCGCCAACTTTGATCCCAAATATCTCTTAAAATACTGATTTCTTTGAGAAGCAATATCAAACACTCCAAAGAGTATTTCATCAGATATCCAACCACCTCAAAATCAGTGAAAAAACTCGGCCTTCAGCCCCGTTTTTCAACTCGCTTCTCGGTGTTTGGATATTCAATGAAACACTCCTTCTCGTGTTTGATATATTACATAACATTGCTAGTAAATCATAAGTCTCAATCCTTCTAATAAAAACGTTTCTTTAAAGCGTTGAAATTGATTTAAACCATCTTAAAGCGTATAGTTTCATATGAGCATTTACTCCTTCTTCACTAATAATTTATTTTCTTCAATGAAGTTGTTATGAAAGAACACAATAAATAAGTGATATATCTGAGGGCACTTCATTCAAATTTAAGCTCATTCAAAACTTTTTAAAAGAAAATAACTTATCTCCCCACCCACATCCAAGCTCCCATTCTCATACCTTTTTTTTTTTCATTTAGCATACAATGTCTTTCCTAATATTGAATTGGTGCATCAGCCAAATTAAAAAAAAAAAATCACAAAAAAATTCAAAATAACACCCCTCCCACTCCAGCATTATTACTGTGAAGCCCGTTTCAATGAGACATCAACCCAAAATCGATATAACGGACAAAGTACTTAATATTACATCCATTAGACTCGATTCAAAAACGTCGCACTTTACCGTGTCAAACTCAATTCAATTTTATTCATCTTACCATTCAACACCTAATTCAAACGTCGACTTTAATATGCCGCATTTATGTTATATTCCTCCTGCCGTATTTTAGTCAGTGAAAATCCGCGTAGAAATCTCTTGCAAATATCTTCATACACTAGTACATCTAACAAATAAGATAACAATATTGCAAAACATTCTGTTTCTACTAATTCATGTACACTTTTCTTTACAATAAGAATGTTGTTATTCCCATCTAAACTAAATAAAATTCATATTCTTACTTTTCTGCTGATTTTAAGTTGAAAATATCCTTCTATTATTATTAAATGAAATTTCTATTTTACAATGTATTGAGACATCAATTACAAGATCTATATCGCGTTATATTGTCAACATACTCAATCACTTTTCGTCCCATTCATCGAAGTCAACATGTCATGTCAGACCACACTGCGCCGTTTTGGTTTTAAAAAATGCATTTCTCACAGAAACACTGTGATGGAAACGAAAGTACCTGATTTTCAAAAAAAGAAATAATTTTATATACTTAAATGAAACACGTGCAATTATATTGTATTTACATACATAATTGTATCATTATTTCAGCCTCAGCTTTACTCTTACACTATTCTTAAAGAATTCTTAAAATTTCGCAAATTTCAATCCCAATATTCTTATAAAAAAGAGCTTAGCATTACTAAGCAAAGCAACGGTCCATAGAACTGACTAACACACAACCTATTTTTCCTTGTGGTAGTCGAACTATGAACTAAAGACACAACCTGTCGAACTTGCGACAGAACACAAATGATTCAGATATCGCATTTCTGCTGTATCGAACTCACTACGGTAAAAGTCCAACCTTTCAATCGGGCATTACTTTGTTCAGCCAATAAAATTTAGCATTCAGTTCCGTTTCCGTAATTTCTTTTGCCTCCTAAACACTTTTCACAGAACATACACCAAGCAGAATTCTAACTCGATAAACATCAATCACGATGACCAGTAAACCAAAAACAACTACGCAACACATTAACAGAGAAAAATATGTATTAAAAATTATGTGCGTAACTGGAAACCACATTTTATGCTTTCATTTCATGCAATGTAATATCCAGTTATCATTTAACTCGCTAACACATTTCTCCTTGTATTATTAAGAAAAGGCATAACTCCCTTTCCTTTTATTGACCACTTTCACGTCATAAAAACCACGTTTTCCTAATCTTCCCCACACTTTACACCTGATCAACACTGTCCAGATAAATTCATTGGCTAACTAACACTCGAACTTTACCCCACTAAAACATTGTACGTGACGATTTTCACATGTTTACACTAAAAACTAATTGGATTTCAAATCCCCTCGTCATTCATTGGCTTATTTTCTGCATTTTCTATTGGTCAACTTTCTTCCAAACAAATGCGCATCATCCGATTGGTGATCCTCTCAAAAATACAAAACTACATATCTTAACCCATTTATGCGTCAATCAACACTTCGCAATACAATTCGCACTTCGTGCCAAAATTTACTTTGTACTTCATCTTTCTATGCTGAAGAAACACTTTTCTGTATTCTTTCCCACATTTTTACACATACCGGTAATCAAGACTCCCAACATAATTCATCAGCTAACTGATACTCCAACTTTACCCCACTAAACATTATAACTTATAATTCTCACTTGTTTACAACAATACCTAATTATTTTTCACAATCCCCGCCCTATTTATTTGCTTATTTTCTGCATTTTCCTTTCATCAACCATCTTACAAACAACATTTTTTAACAGTAAATCTCCCCATGTCGTCAACTACCTAAAACATTTGGACTTTGATCCTAACCACAAACAATTCAGCGTTTCCAAAAATAACTCTTTTTCCTTTTATTGCCCACCTTAGTGCCAATTTTACCCAATTCACGTGACAAAAAGAACGTTTTCGTAATCTTCCCCACACTTTTACACGTGATCAACACTATCAAAACAAATTCATTGGCTAACTAACACTCGAACTTTACCCCACTAAAACATTGTATGTGACAATTCTCACTTGTTTACACCAAAAGTTAATTGAATTTCAAATCCCCTCCTCATTTATTGGCTTATTTTCTGCATTTTCTATTGGTCAATTCTCTTCCAAACAAATTCAAATTATCCAATTGGTGCATTTCAGTCCTCTCAAAAATACAAAACCCCATATCTTAACTCGTTTATGCGTCATATGACACTTCGCAGTGCACTTTCGCAGTTCATGTCATAACTTCACTTTAAACTTTACCTTTGTGTCTGTCTCTCTTCACCATGTCTTGTACTACTAAACCCAAAAAACGGAAGCTCCAAGAAGTGCCACTCTCCTCTACAACCGACATTTTCTTTCAAGTAGAAACCCCGCTGAAAAGAAACACTTCGCAGCTATATTACTCGGAGAAGACAAAGCTCCACCACAACACAATTTCCCATCGCCGGATAACAGCTCCAACACTTTCGCTCAAAATGAACCTCCGCCTCAAAAACACGAAAATGTCCTACCCAGACCTTCTACATCACCTCAAAGTCCAAACAAAAGACCAGCTTCGCCACTAATAGCCGACATTGAAAGTGTGTCGTCATTGAGACAAAGTAAGACAGGATCTGTAGAATACTTCAACCTTAAACTCCAATCAGCATCTGGAACGCAGCAAGCCGTCTGCTTCTCACACTCAAAACGAAGTTTTTTCGATGATAGAGCTCGTACCAAAACCGCACTGAAAATCGAACGTTACAACACCGAAAAGGACGGTGAAACCATCTTCATCAAAGACATGACCAAACTGTCTTCCCCACCAACTTCCGAATATAATTTCCAGTTTACTGAAAGCCACAACACTAACTATTTGACTTTGCAGTCAATGTTAGATAATGCACTTGACATGGATATGGTAGATGTAACAGCTAAACTCCTCCACAAAGACAATGAAACACAAACTGTGGGAGCTTCAAAACTGAAAAAAGCCAACTGCCACATTGCTGATCAAACTGCCAGCATCAAACTCATACTGTGGGAAAACAACATTGAAGAAGTCGACGCAGGACAGGTATACACATTCAAACAGGTAAGACTACGTAGAGATGGACATACTGCTCAACTGAATGCTACTGTAGATACAGTAATTGAAATGAAAGGTGATCACAATTTGAAACAGCAACTTGTAGTTGAAGAACATCACACCAGAAAAAGACATCGCAGACCTCGAAATGAAAGTAGACACCATTCACTCTATAGGAGAATTTTCTCGTTTCAAACAATGCCTACAGCCAGGTTACTTCCTCTGCAACCGTTAAGTGCAACCACTGTGGTCACATTCTCAGAACCGCTTCCTGCATTTTATGATTAAGTTTTTGATCAAAAATAACGAAATTTCCCACGAAACATTTCTTCATTTTGTAGTATTTCAGGAAATTCTTGAAGAAATGATCGGTTTATCAGTCAACTCCATAAAAGACGATACTATTCTAGAAAAACTATTACTCTTGAAAAATTTCACCATTTTCTACAACAACAAAAACATTGTTAAACGTGTGGTGATGTAAAATGAAATATTCGCAAACACTAAAGTCACGTTCTATTCGGATCAATTAT